>NC_092379.1:10773807-10901307 GCF_030028105.1 Mobula birostris
CTTTCAGCTTTGAGAATTTCGACATATTTTGCTCGAAGTTCCTTACAGAATGTAAGAATTGGAGGCAGAACAATTCAGTTCCTCATGCCTGCTCCAATATTCAACGAGATTGTTATTGGCATTGATTTAGTATGAACTAAATACAGTGAGAAACTTGTCTTGCATATCATGTAACGTGACCAAAGTCACCGGAGAGGCACTGGAGCTAGTGGGTACAGAAGTGTTTTATTCAACAAGATGAGGCACTCCCGGAGGAAGAGGGCTGTCACGTGGCCTATCTATACCTCCTCTCAGTTAACCGGCCATACAGTCCCCAATTCCTTGACGTGGATTGTGATAGGCTAAGCCGACACTCACTCACTGTGACACCAACAAATCACAGCCTCCCAGCTCAGAGTGACGCATTTATTCCCCGCCCTGCTTTCTGTCTGTTCACCAGTCACCCCCATCCATGCCAGCCCGTTAACTGTAATCCTTTATCCACAAGACCATAGGATCAGAAGTCAATAACACATACATAAGAGCATAATTGGGCCAATCAACCCATCAAATCTGCTCCGCCATTCCAACATGGCTGACTTATTTTCCCTCCGAACCCCGTTCTCCTGCCTTCTCCCCGTAACCTTTGATGCCTTTACTAATCAAGAGCTATCAAACTCAACGTTAAATATACTCAGTGGCCTGGTTCCCACAGCTGTTTGTGGCAATGAATTCCACAGATTCACCACCCTCTGTCTGAAGAAATTCCTCCTCATCTCTGTTCTAAAGGGACGTCCTTGTATTCTGAGGCTGTGCCCTTCGGTCCAGGACACCCCCGTTATAGGAAACATCTTCTCCACATCCACTCTATCCAGGACTTTTGATATTCGATAGATTTCAATGAGATCCTCCCCCCCTCCATTCTTCTAAACTCTGGTGAGTACACGCCCAGATCCATCAAACACTCCTGACCATTCATCTCCCTCCGCGGATGCTGCCTGACCTGCTACATTCTTCCAGCTGTTTGCTTCATTTTGCTATGTTCTCTAATTTTGTTTTATGGCCGCTTGAGTACCGATTGGTCAGGGAGCTGGAGGTTACAGGGAGAAGGCGGCCCACAAGCAGACAAGTGTCAAGGTTGTATAATTTATAAATTCTTTGAAAATAAATGTACTTTGAGTTTGAGCTTCAGAATGGGGTTGAGAGGGTTAATAAATCAGCTATGATGGAATGGTGGAGCAGACTCGATGGGCTGAGTGGCCTTAATTCTGCTCCTATGTCTTATGGTCTTATGGCACTTTATATTTAAGGCTGTTGGTAAGTCCAGGTACATCACAATTGGGGCCATCTTATTTCTCGGCCTCCCCAGCATCAAAAGGTGGCGTCCATCATTAAGGACCCCCATCACCCAGGACATGGCCTCTTCTCATTGTCACCATCAGGACAGGAGCCTGAAGGCATACACTCATAGATTCAGGAACAGCTTCTTCCCCTCCGCCACCCGATTTCTGACAGAATGTTGAACCCATGAACGCTACTCAGTATTTTTCCCTCTCTTTTTGCACTCTTTATTGATTTTTAAAAATTTATACACTTATTGTAATTTGCAGTTTTTATTATTCTGTATTGCAATGTACTGCTGCCACAAAATGACAAATTTCACAACATAAGCCTGTGATATTAAACCTGATTCTGATTCTGAGCTCTTTCTGGTTAGTATCAATTGTTCCCTGTTTTGCATTAATTATTTAATTTAATTTTCTTTTTTTTTATATATGCAATACTGTGCGAAAGTCCATGGTTTCAGATGGTCTGGCCACAACAGAACCCTGATCTCAACATCCTTGGGCTGCCTGGGATTATTTGGAGAGACAGAAGCAAGCGAGACAGCCAAAGTCCAGAGAAGACTTTGATGCTTGGAACAATTTCCCAGCCGATTTTTTTTATAAAACTTCATGACAGTGTACCTCAGAAACTGATGCAGTTTTATAGGCAAGGAGTGGTCATTCTAAATATTGATTTGGTTTAGTTTTTTACTGTTTACTGCTCCTTGTAGTCAATTTCCTGATATAAGTTTTTGAAAGAATCTTTGCTTTACAGAATTTTTTATGTGTGCCCAAGATGTTTGCACAGTATTATGCTTCTGCTGGGGTGGTAGGGTAGTAAGTAGAAATGCCTCCTCTATTTCTATCTAAGGAGGTGTGAGGCGCTCCTTCCCTCCTCTAGCCTGCAGGTCACCCTTGGGCAAGGGGTAGCACCTGTTTAGCCACCGTTCAGGGTCATCTGAAGCCATGGGGGCAGGTGGTGGTTGGTAGTACGAGCGGCCAGTGCAGATCACGTCCTGGTTATGCAACCACCGACGCCAGGCAGACAACCTCTGAGGAGTATTGATAATGTCTGGAGTCACCCGTCTTGTAAAGACACTGCCCAGAAGAAGGCAATAGCAATCCAGTTCTGTGGAAAAACTTGCCATCATGGTCATGGTTAAGACATGGCCTATAATGATGATGTCATATGACATGCACATAATGATGTCATATGACATGGCACATAATGATGATGTCATGGACACGACATGGCACATAATGATGTCATACGACTGGCACATGGTCATATAACATGACATAATGATGTCATACAACATGACACATAATGATGATGTCATACGACGGCACGGTACATAATGAACAAGGGACTTCAATCAATGTACTGCTGCCTCACAACAACAAATTACACAACATCAGCCTGTGATCGGCCTGATTCTGATTTATTCTGTTGTAATCTTAAAGAACTGGCTTATCAAATGTGATTTTCTTTTCATAAATCAATGTTAACCCTCTCCAACCGTGTCATTATTCTGTATGCTCCCTGTAAGAACATCCTCAAAAGCACGTTCTTCCTTCTACTGATATCGATACACCAGATTCTTTACCATCTCCTTTCTTAGGTTGTGGGGTCAAACCTGGGACCTTCCAATCTCCGGGGGGATTCTGCCGAGTTTTAGATAACCTCCATTAACCTTTGCTCAAATGTGGGTTATCCGGATCCGGGGATTCATCATAGTTCATCCGAATAAATTAAACAGCCCTGATGCAGTGTCTTCAAAACAAAGTTAGTGTTGAAGCTCTTTGGCTCGTGAATGTGAGGTGCAAGAGCATCAGAGAGGAGCTAAGGATTATATATTTTTACCCAGGAGAGGTTCAATACAGAGCACCCTGGCTGAAGATGGTAGGGCAGGTACGCAGGACATTCAAATGTCCAGCAGTTCACTTCAGATGTGAGTCTACGGACCAAGTTTTAGTACAGGCCCTTATCCAAGAAAGGATGTGCTGACACTGGAGAGGGTTCAAAGGAGGTTCATGAAAATGATTCCAGGTTGAATGGCTTGTCATATGAAGAGCGTTTGATGGCTCTGGGCCTGTACTCACTGGAATTCAGAAGAATGAGGGGTGACCTCATTGACACCTATCGAATGGTGAAAGGCCTTGATAGAGTGGATCTGGAGAGGATGTTTCCTTTGGTGGGAGAGTCTAAGACCAGAGGACACAGCCTCAGAATAGAGGGGATCTCCTTTTACAACGGAGATGAGGAGGAATTTCTTTAGCCAGAGAGTGGTGAATCTGTGGAATTTGTTGCCTCGTGTGGCTGTGGAGACCAAGCCATTGGGTATATTTAAGGCAGAGGTTGATAGTTTCTTGATTGGTCAGGGCTTAAAGGGTTACAAGAAGAAGGCAGGAGACTGGGGCTGAGGGGGAGAATGGATCAGCCATGGTGAAATGGCGGAGCAGACTCGATGGGCCAAATGGCCTAATTCTGCTCCTATATCTTACAGTCTTATGGTCCTATAATTCTGACATTAGATCATTCATTCCAGGAGCTTTCCTGTCTTCAATTCTGTGAGAACAGACTCAAACTATTGGTTTAATTACTCTGCCTCTTTCTTATTCTCAACGTACACAAGGGGCCCCACATTAGCTTCAGCTAATCTCTTCCTATCAATGTCCTTAGAAGCTCTTGTGACTATTTTTACTCTTTTGACAGACTGCTCTCTTATACAGCTCTCCATTTCCTTATCAACGTCCTGTCCTGCGCTGCTGGGGTCTGATATTTACCCAGTTCTTGGACTTTCTGCTATTTTTGGCATTGCTACAAGTTTTTCCCTTTGAACTAAGACAATCTTTAACTTTTCTTGGTGGTCATCGCTGAAGCACATTTGTTTTTTTCTTTGGGGTTTCAGTGCCGTGAGGAGACACGTACAACTTGTAAACTATGTATTAATTCTTTACATGTTAACTACCGGTTATTTGCAGTCAAACTTTTTAATGTGGTATCCCAGGCTACCACAAATGTCTCCCACCTCATGACCTGTAGCTTGTTTCACTTTAATCACTTTTCCTTTTATGTGAAAGTCAGTGACAATTTCCTCAGTTTCCCGCAAGGCTCTGGAACTAGCAGACCATCAGTTAACCCTTTCTCAGCGCGCAGTGCCTGAAAAAGCCGAGGCCTCGAATCTGGAGATACCCCAGAGATGTTGTGGAGGGTAAATAGCTGAGTGGGGCGTGGGGAGGCGGGGGGCATGAAGAGAAGTTGAAGTCTGCGGCGCATAGGAGTAGGCAGCTTAAATGGTTTCGGCACGGACAAGATGGGCCGAGTCGTCGTAGGGTTCAGAGGCTTGCGATGGCCCGGAGAGCGACATTGGCGGGAGTCAGGGCCTTCTGCTCGGACTCTTGGCGGGGTCACCCGTGCCAAACAGGTCAAAGGGCGGAGGCCAGATAGGGTTGCCAACTGTCCCGCATTAGCCGGGACATCCCGTATATTGGGCTAAATTGGTTTGTCCCATACGGGACCGCCCTTCTCCCGTATTTCCCCCGCTAAGGTAGAGCGTTCCTATGAAACCTTTTGTGCTGAAATGGCATAAAACGAAGAAGCAATTGCCATTAATTTATATGGGAAAAATTTTTGAGCATTCCCAGACCCAAAAAATAATCTACCAAATCAAACCAAATAACACATGAAACCTAAAGTAACACTAACATATAGTAAAAGCAGGAATGATATGATAAATACACAGCCTATATAAAGTAGAAATAATGTATGTACAGTGTAGTTTCACTGAACAGAATCGCTAAAACCGACCTGTAGGAAAAAACCTGCACGTAAACGCATGCGCACGTCACGTATTTGGATTTGGAGGGGGGCCGGGAATCGCGAAGCTCGGGGGAAACTGATGGAGGACCAGCAAAGGGGAAACCGTGAGCCCCAACTTGTAGATTAGACTGTTTCATTAAAATGGGCCCTTTTCTTGTTGTTTCACTTTACTAACTCTTTAGTCAAATTAAGAATTATAAAGCTAAATCATTTAATTGCATATGGTGTACTGCCTGTAATTTTGTGGTACTGATTTTAACAGGGGAGCAGATCACGGAGCATTCACACAAACAAGAGGTTTTGCACCTCAGATTTCACACGTTTGGCGGGGCCGGAGACTGTCTTTCCTAGAATAACGCCACCAGCCAAATCTGAGGGCTACATACTGCTTTCCTTCCCAGTCCTGATGAAGGATCTCAGCCCGAAACGTCGACTCTTTATTCCCCTCCATAGATGCTGCCCGACCTGCTGAGTCTCTCCAGCACTTTGTGCGTATTTCTCTAAAAAGTTAATGACATATTAAAACTGATTCTGATTCAGATTGTCAAGTGTGTATTTAACCTTGAGATTCGCCTCCATTACAGGCAGCCAGAAAACAAAGAAACCTTAAACTAACCCACCAAACACCCAGCGTGCAGGGCAAGTTAAAAAAAACAACAAATTGTGCAAACAACGAAAGTAAGCAGATTGCTTCAGGACTGAAGTTTTACAGAAGACACGAAGCCAGGCATCACTGCGGCCGGAGCAGTCCACAGTGTCGGTTCAGTGCAGAGTCGGGTAAACGTCTCCGTGATCTGATTACTTGTGCAGGAGGTGCACTGAGACGGGGCATTTCCCGCGACGCGGAAGCCCGGACAAAATGCCGAAGGGACTCCACGGGTCGGGCAGCATCTATGGAGGGGGATAAGCGGTCGACGGCGCAGGCCAAGACCCTACATCAGGACTGAAATGGAAGTGGGGAGTAAGACGATGGCGGGGGGAAGGTGGCAGATGAGTTGAGTCTGGGTGAACACGTGGCCAGAGAGTTGGAGGGCAGCAAGAGAGGGCGTCACGGTGCGCGCTCTCGGGACTGGACCCCAGTGCGGAGGAACTGCAGACTCCCTCGGCCATGGTGGTGGCTGTGACTGGCTCGACCCAGGAGCAGAGGGCAGCAGACTCCCGTAAAGAGACAGAAGCGAGGAAATAGACAGAGGGCATCAGAGGCGTGACTGAGTGACACCGCAAGGCCAGTCATCTTCCACAAACGCAGGGGAGGACTCCGCTTACAGAACGCAACAAGTGTCCCCTTCAACTGGAGGGAGGAGAAGATGGCGGTGCCACAGTGCACGGCTATTCCGAATGAATATCGATATGTGTAACTAAGGCCGTGCACAATCCTGGTTTGATGGAGACAGCCGTGAGAAGCACGGAGGAACATCTGGAGAAACTTCTGAAATGCCTGCTTCGCTGCCGCTGCTACTGTGCGATCGAGAACCTCCGGAGGGGAAGGCCCCAAATCCTCAGCTTTGCCTATTGCCTGTTGCCGGGGCCGGGATCGAAGCGCTCGGCAGAGATGGTGCTCGGTGCTCGGTGTCGGAGAGCTGGTCAGAGGCTCGGAGTTTTCGAACGGGCTCGGAGTTTTCGAACGGACTCGGAGTCAGATTGTGGTCGGATGCTTCCAGGATGCTGCATCGGCAAGTTGGCGGAGCTGGAGGTTCACCGTCTGCGTGAGATGATGGGACTTTCGAGAGACTCTGTGATTTTACCGTGCCCATGGTCTGTTCTTATCAAATTACGGTATTGCTTTGCACTGTTGTAACTATATGTTATAATTACGTGGTTTTTGTCAGTTTTTAAGTCGGTCATGTGTTTTCAAGATATCATTCTGGAAAAACATTTTATCATTTCTTAATGCATGCATTACTAAATGACAAAAAAAGGGGACTGCATGTTCTCATAATCATAATTAATCCTAGAACGCGGGAAACCCGTGCCTGTCACAATTAACTTGTTAATATTAACCAAGGCACCAGGGCTAAATGGCTCTAATGATGAGTAAGTCCAGATGCTCCAGAAGCCCTGAAGCTCAAGGCTCTACGTCAAGCTGCAAATCTCGTGACAGAGGGACTCACTGGACTGCTGACAGAGTGTCTTCAGGGCAGGCCTGCCTCGCTGCTCGAAGGCGCCCTGGATACGATAGAGTTCAGTGCCCGCCGTGGAGCTGGCTGATCTTCCCACTCCCCGCGGTTGCCCCCTCTGCCCCTCCGTAGTAAGTGTACTTCTGAACTTCGAGACGCAGCGTGCCGTGCAACGTCCGGGGCCGAGCGGCAAGCGCGCGCAGTGACGGTGGAACCCGCGGGAAGTCTTGTGGGGGGGGGGGAGCGCGACGCGGCCACTGCGGAGGACACGGGAGCCAAGAGCCACGCTGGCCGGCAATCGCAGAGCGGGTCTGGCGGGAAGCCATTGATCAGAGAGGTTTGGTGGCGGGGATGGGGTGGAGTTGAAGAGGCAGTAAGACTCATTCCAGCAACTGTGGTCGGGGAGACCACAGAGAGAGCAGGAATCATTCCTGTTTAACATTAATCACTTAGCAAAGAGAGAAGAAGAGATGAGAGAGGATCAGGCAACTTCAAAGGCTGTTTCCAGCACACAGACTATACTTCAGATGTGTGCATAATCAGATTGGCACGGCAGTACGTAATTCCATCTCCCTTTCTTCAGCTTTATCATCGTGACTTACGCTGGGATGAGTAACATGCTTGGCTGTTCAGCTACTTGACCGGTAGTCGAAAGTTTAAGGCTTGGGAAATCAGCACGGGTGAGGCACTGCAGGCACGAGGTTGGGTGGGGGTGGGGGGTGGGGGAGGTCGCAGCGTAAACGTCCCTCGGAGAAGGAGGCCGACATGCTGCTGCACCTATGTTGCCGGCTCCCAGGAGCCCAGGCCTGTGGAGGCTCCTCGGCACAGAGAGCCCAGGGGTAAGAGTGAGAGGGAAGTTCCCGCCACAGGCCACTCCGAGCAGGGTGACAGCGCCAGGGGTGACCCTTGGGGATGCAAGTGTAAACGTGGAAGATCCCTGCCCTCTCTCATTATGACTGGGTTTGTTAGGGCTGTTAGGCCGGTTTCTTTTTAGGATTAGGAACTAACTTCTGCCATCGATCTTCAGATCTGAATATGGACTGTAGATTAAATTTAAAATGCAGCTCTGGACAATGGGATCCTTGAGCTGTGAAAACAGCAGTAAATTGAGAAAAACAGTCAACATTGTCTGGAGTGTGGGAGCGAGGAGGAAGATGTAAAAGTTATATGTAATTCAAAAGAAGCATTAGACCATAGGACCATAAGATATAGGAGCAGAATTAGGCCATCTGGCCCATCGAGTTTGCTCCACCATTTCATCATGGCCGATCTAATTTTCCTCTTAGCCCCAATCTCCTGCCTTCTCCCCGTATCCCTTCATGCCCTGACCAATAAAGAATCTATAGCCTCTGCCTTAAACATACATAAAGATTTGGCCTCCCCAGCTGCCTGTGGCAAATAATTCCACAGAATCACCAGTCTCTGGCGAAAGAAGTTCCTTCTAATCTCTGTTCTAAAAGGACGCCCCTCTATTCCGAGGCTGTGTCCTCTGGTCTTAGACTCTCCCACCACAGGAAACATCCTCTCCACATTCACCCTATCAAGGCCTTTCAATAAGATCACCCCTCATTCTTCTGAATTCCAGTGAGTACAGGTCCAGAGCCATCGAAAGCTCTTCATACGACAAGCCATTCAATCCTGGAATCATTTTCATGAATCTCCTTTGAACCCTCTCCAGTTTCAGCACATCCTTTCTCAGATAAGAAGTCCAAACCTGCTCACAATACTCCAAGTGAGGCCTCACCAGAGCTTTATAAAGTCTCAGCATTACATTCTTGCTTTTCTATTCTTGTCCTTTTGAAATGAATGCTAACATTGCATTTGCCTTCCTCACCACAGACTCAACCTGCAAATTAACCTTTAGGGAATCCTGCACAAGGACTCCCAAGTCCCTTTGTGTCTCAGTTTTTTTGTACTTTCTCTCCATTTAGAAAATAGTCAACCCTTTCATTTCTTCTACCAAAGTGCATGACCATAGACTTCCCAACATTGTATCCTATCTGCCATTTTTTTGCCCATTCTCCTAATCTGTCTAAGTCCTTCTGTAGCCCCTCTACTTCCTCAAAACTACCTGCCCCTCCACCTATCTTCGTATTGTCTGGCAGACTTTGCAACAAAGCCATCAATTCCATCTTCCAAATCACTGACATGTAACGTAAAAAGAATCGGTCCCAACACAGACCCCTGTGGAACACCACTAATCACTGGCATGCAATCAGAAAAGGCTCCCTTTAGGTAGATAGATAGATAGATATACTTTATTGATCCCGAGGGAAATTGGGTTTCATTACAGCCTCACCAATCAAGAATAGAGCATAAATATAGCAATACAAAAACCACAAACAATCAAACAACAAAATGCAAACTACACCAGATGGAAAATAAGTCCAGGACCAGCCTATTGGCTCAGGGTGTCTGACCCTCCACGGGAGGAGCTGCAAAGTTCGATGGCCACAGGCAGGAACAACCTCCCATGATGCCCAGTGTTGTATCTCGGTGGAATACAGCCAAAGTCCAGCAGTAAAAAGTTCAATATCTGGTCTACAAACACATTCCTCGATCATAACATGTTGTTAAACAGAGCAGTAAGCACCCAACTCCTTTACGCTTACCGCTCTCAGTGCACCTCCGGTCAGCCCGAACAGTCTGGAAGCCGTCCATGGAGAAGTTTTGATCGGGTATGTCCTCATGCAGCCCCATTCCAGTAAAACACATCACACTGCACTCCCGAAATGTTCTCTGACGCCTGGCTAGCGCCGTCAACTCGTCCATTTTATTAACCACCGAACTCCTCTTCTCCATAAGTCTCTGTTGTCTCGACCCGGTCCTCGTTCCTCGCCTTTGTGATCCCTCTCTGCATCCTCTGTGGTTTTCCTCCAGGTTTCAGCAGGGCTGTCCGCTGCTCTGCTCGCTTTATCCCCACTCTTTACCTCCCGCCAATCAGCCACTGCCTTATCCGTGCTAGAATCTTTCCTGTGGCACCCTGACAAAGGCCCTTTGAAAATCCAAGCACACAACATCAACCAATCATGGTAGATACGTAGTAAATAAGAAATCACCCGTTGATCTTTGGCATCTAAAATGTCACGTAATGTTGGGTCGAGCAGGTCCCTTCCTCTAAAAGGGTCTCAATGCGGTGGCTACTGTGTCTCATTTTGTGGAATAAAAGACGACTTCATACCGACCAGCTGCATCTCTCTGGCAACTTCGTTCACGGGACAGCACCAAACCCCTGTATGAAAATTCGGTCCCTGTTCTGAGAGATCGGTGTCCTACAAACCCGTCCCGTACACTGAGCGATCAGGGAAGCTACAGAAGGACTTGGGCAGATAAGGAGAATGGGCAAGAAAGTGACAGATGGAAAATATTGTGGGGAAGTGTAAGGCAGAAGGGATAAGGGTATAGACTATTTCCCAAATGGGGAGAAAATTCAGAAATCAGAGGTGCAAATGGACTTGGGAGACCTCGCGCAGGATTCCTTAAAGGTTGACCTCCAGGTTGAATCAGTGGTCATCATCATCATTGTGTGCCATGTTGTATGATATCATCATTGTGTGCCATGTTGTATGATATCATCATTATGTGCCATGTTGTATGAGATCCTCATTATGTGCCGTGTCGTATGATGTGGGCGATCGTGGTCTCATCACCAAGATTGTTCCTGGCAAATTTTTCTAGAGAAGTGTTTTGCCATCGCCGTCTTCTGGGCAGTGTCTTTACGAGACGGATAACCCCCAGCCATTATCAATACTTTCAGAGATTGTCTGCCTGGTGTCAGTGGTCATATAGCCAGGACTTGTGATCTGCACCGGCTGCTCGTATGACCATCCACCGCCTGTCCCCGTGGTTTCACGTGACCCTGATCGGGGGCTAAGCAGGTGCTACACCTTGCCCAAGGGTGATCTGCAGGCTAGCGGAGGGAAGGTGACGTATCTCCACCCTGACATCCGATGATGAGGAAGGCAAATGCAATGTGTCATCCATTTCAACAGGGCTAGAATAGATTTTAAAAAAAGCAATACTGAGGCTTCATAAGGCACTGGTCGGACTGTACTTGGGGTATTGTGAGCAGCTTAGGGCCCTTTATCTAAGCAAGGATGTGCTGGTATTGGAGAGGATCCAAAAACGGCCCTGGAGAATGATCAGGGAAGGAAAGGGTTAATGTATGAGAAGCATTTGATGGCTCTGGGCCTGTACTCACTGGAGTTTAGAAGAATGAGGGGGGATCTCATTGAAACCTATTAAGTGTTGAAAGGCCTCGACAGAGTGGATGTGGAGTGAATGTTTCCAATAGTGAGGGCGTATTGAATCAGAGGGAATAGCCACAGATCTGAGGAAGGTCCACTGAGAACGGAGATGAGGGAGAATTTCTTTAGCCGGAGGCGGTGAATCTGTGGAATTCATTGCCACAGACAGCTGTGGAGGCCAAGTTATTGGACATATCCAAAGTGGAGGTTGGTAAATTCCTGATTAGTAAGAATGTCAAAGGTTACGGGGAGAAGACAGGAGAATGGGGTTGAGAGAGAAAATAAATCAGCCAGTATGGGATGGAAGAGCAGACTAGATGGGCTGAATGGCCTAATTCTGCTCCTATGCCTTATGGGCTTATAGTAAGCTACACCGAGAGATCAGGTCAGGAACCCTGCCTCATGCCCTGCGAGGTCAGGGTCTTGAATTCTGTCCCACCCACTGGTGGTTTAGGGTCCCGTACCCCGAGGTTTGAGGAGAAAGATGAAGGTTTGTGAGTTTTAATGATCTGCCGGTACGTAGAAATGGAAAGGAAATGAATGAGGACTGAAGAGGGAGACAGGAAGGAGGGGGAAGTGGGACTGGTGAGGTGTCCCTCCTACCTCGGTCAGGCTCCAGGCAGACCCCACGGCCCGAGGGAGGCAACTACAGCCTCGCCCACCCGCTCTCCGGGCCAAAGGTCCCACGCCAGTGGTGCAACGAAGATAGTTGGCCCATTCCCAGCATCCCTTGCACCCGCAGTCACGGAACCTCGGAGTTGGCTGCCCCATTTCTCCGGGGGGCGGCGGATGGGGATAGCACGGAGCCCCTGGGAGGGAGAGGAGACCCCTGCCGACACGGTGACCGGTCTCCCTGGCGGAAGTGTAGCCACGTCTGGCGGATTCCACAGCAGCACCAGCAGACATTTTGTGCTAATTCTGATCCACCAGGCTCCAAGAATCTCAGTGCCAGCTGCCTGCCCTGCCCTCCTCCCCAGTGTGTATATATATTTACAAGTGTATAATCCCTCGGTCTGTGTGTATACATGCAGGCACTGTGGGAATCAATAATCCTGCATCCAGTCTGCCAAGAATTGCTAAAGCTGTGAGAGGACAGATTTACTTAAAACTGGGATAAACACAGAACTTGGGAAAGCGCATCCCATCGCTGAGAGAGTTTAAACCAGACAAAAGGCTGCAGAGGTGCAAAATTAACCGTGTCTCCGGTCTGAAGCGACCCTCGATTGCCACCATGGTCAACCATTGCTTCAAACGCTGGAGGAACTCAGCAGACCAGGCAGCGTCTCTGGAAAAGAGTGAACAGCCGAGGTTTCGGGCCGAGGCCTTCCTCGGGACTCGGTTGCTTGCTGCTTTCTGAAAACCCATCGGTGGATGTGCTGACACTGGAGACGGTCCACCAAAATGATTCTGGAAATGGAAGGCTTATCTTGTGAGGAGCGTTTGATGGCTCTGGGGCTGTACTCACTGGAATTCAAAAGGAAGGGGGGAGATCCTATTGAAACTCATCAACTACTCTTCAGAGATTGTCCGCCTGATGTCTGTGGTCACAGAACTAGGACTTGTGATGTGCACCAGCTGCTTGTACGACCTTCCACCACCATCGCTCATGGCTTCATGTGATCCTGATCGGGGGGCTAAGCAGGTGTTACACCTCGCCCAAGACTGACCTGCAGGCTAGAGAAGGGAAGGACCATCTCACACCTCCTTTGGTAGAGACATATCTCCACCCTGCCACCCTTTCACAACACAGGTTGGTGATACTAAAGCCTGGTTCTGTTTTTGACAAATAAACAAATTTTGAATCCTGGTTGATATTTACTCTCTTCTTAACCGAGTTCCACTCTCTAAGTCTATCCAGAAAGATTATCACTGACTCGCTTCCAAATGCCTCAGCAGCCCACTGTCATTAACAGACCAACTCCCAGCTTGCTGTGTCCTGTTATCTACAGTATGCCCAGTCAACCCCTTACCAACCACTGTGCCTTTTATCCAAAGCTCCTCCCTTTATCCCAGCTAACCACCCGTTCTTTGATTCATACCCTGGCTGCCCCTGGGGCCTAACCTTGTCTTTCATGTGGGCCCGTGAGGAGAGAAGTTCTGTGTTGCCAAGTGCACACCAAAACATTGTAAATTGGACAGAGCTTTTGTGAGACCACATCTGAGATATCGTGTCCAGTTTTGATCTCTGCACTTCAAAAGGATGTAATGTTCTTGAAGGGGAGTGAATTTAGTGGTGGCGGTCGTGGTACAGGGCTAATAGGGAACAGAGCACTACACTATTCTGGAGGAATGCTTATTGTACAAGGCCCCACGTTATGGCATGCAAAGTCTCACTTAATATGAAGCAACACTCACAACGCGCTGGAGGAACTCAGCAGGTCGGGCAGCATCCGTGGTAACGATTAGTCAACGTTTCGGGCTGGAACCCTTCGTCAGGACTGAAGAGGGAAGGGGCAGAGGCCCTATGAAGAAGGTAGGGGGAGGGTGGGAAGGAGAAGGCTGGTAGGTTCCAGGTGAAAAACCAGTAAGGGGAAAGATAAAGGGGTGGGGGAGAGGATAGGCAGGAAAGGTGAAGAAGGAATAGGGGAAACACAATGGGTAGTAGAAGGAGGCGGAACCATAAGAGGGGTGATAGGCAGCTGGGGGAGGGGGCAGAGTGCCATAGGGAGGGAGAGGGAATTACCAGAGGTTGGAGAATTCTATGTTCATACCAAGGGGCTGGAGACTACCTAGACGGTATATGAGGTGTTGCTCCTCCAACCTGAGTTTAGCCTCATCATGGCAGTAGAGGAGGCCATGTATGGACATATCTGAATGGGAGTGGGAAGCAGAGTTGAAGTGGGTGGCTACTGGGAGATCCTGTCTGTTTTGGCGGACGGAGCGGAGGTGCTCGACGAAGCGGTCCCCCAGTCTGCGTCGGGTTTCACCGATGTTCAGGAGGCCGCACCAGAAGCACCGAATAGAAGCTTTGTTAAGGGGTTTCACAAATGGGAAATGCTGATGCTTTGTTCCTGGGCCTGGCCAGGCTGGCCCATTGAAAGTTCAAAGTTCAAAAGTACATTTATTGTCAAAGTGTGTCCACTTCGAGGTTCGTCTCCTATTAGGCAGCCACAAAACGAAGGCGCCCAAAAGCGTAGCCCGGTAGCGTAGTGGCCAGTGCAAGGCCTTACAGTTCCAGTGACCTGGGTTCAAGTCCCGGCACTGCCTGTCAGGAGTTTGTACGTTCTCACCGTGACCGCGTGGGTTTCCTCCGGGTGCTCCGGTTTCCTCCCACAGTTCAAAGAACTACCGGTTAGTGGGTTAATTGGTCATTGTAAATTGTCCCGTGATTAGGCTTGGGTTAAAATGGGGGATTGCTGGGCGGTGTGGTTCAAAGGGCCAGAAGGGCTTAGTCTGCACTGTATCCCAATAAATAAAAAAATAAATAAACAAACCCATTTAAAAAAAGGAACACCATCAAGCATCGCGTGTACAGAGAAAAATAAATCACGCGGACAATAAACGCATCGGGTAGCGTTATGAACTGAAGTCCACAAAGACAGATCACCCACTGACCATTAGTCCAGCGCAGAGCGGATCATCGAGCCCAACCAGTCGGTCCCTCATCTCGTGTCCCGACACCCTGACCTTTTCAATCTGTCCCAGTGCCTAAATCATCGTCCAAACATCAGATTCAGTCACTTCGAGATGCTCCGGGGCCTTGGACCCCCACCGCCTCGATTCGGACTGTACCCAGCCTTCCTGACTCGGCCCCACGCTTAAATCCTCATGGTGCCAGTCAGTCGAGGGTTCTGCCCGAACCGATTGCCTGCCCCTCTTCCGGGGTTTCATTCCGTGCCAGGTTTCCCTGAGCAGGATCACGCGATGTCAGGTTTCCAGGAACCATCGGGGCCAAGTGTGTTGTAGGTGGTGAAGACCGTACTTTAATTTGAGACTAGGAACAGTGTACTTTCTGAAGTCCTGCACATTGCATTGCTGAGATACTGCCCATATAAAGAATTATTAGATTATGAGGACACGCAGTCCTCTTTTATTGTCACTTAGTAATGCATGCATTAAGAAATGATACAATGTTCCTCCGGTGTGATATCACAGAAACACAGGACAGACCAAGACTGAAAAAACTAACAAAACCACATAATTATAACATATAGTTACAACAGTGCAACAATACCATAACTTGATGAAGAACAGGCCATGGGCACAGTAAAAAAGTTCAAAGTCTCTCGAAAGTCCCACATCTCACGCAGACGGGAGAAGGAAGAAAACGCTCCCTGCCATGCCCGACCACAGTCCGACTCTGAGTCGTCCGAAAACTTCGAGCCTCCAATCAGCCCTCCGACCCCGAGCACCATCTCTGCCGAGCACCTCGACCCCAACCCCGGCTGCCAGCAGCAGGCAAGGTCGAGGATTTGGGGCCTTCCCCTCTGGAGATTCTCGATCGCACAGTAGCAGCGGCAGCGAACCAGGCATTTCAGAAGTTTCTCCAGATGTTTCTCCGTGCTTTTCACAGCTGTCTCCATCAAATCAGAATTGTGCATGCCACCCTATTTAACAAATACGGTATCATTTCACCGGAGAGCTGCGCGTGCCGCGCCGCCAACTTCTCCTCCCGCCAATCCGGAGCGCCAGGATTAAAATCCACAATACTGAAGATATTCAACAACGCAGGCAGTGTCGTTGGGAAGAGAGACGGAGTTGAGGCCTATTGGCCGGAGACAGGCCTGGGAACCTCTGCAGATCTGCTGGGGATTTTGGAGTCCAGTATCTGAGGGCCTGAGGCCTGCGTTTTGGAGGATGACAGTGGGAAGCCGAAGGCAGCCTGTTCCTGGGGTTTAAAAACTGTATGCCCGTGGGTGGGAGGGAAGAAATGGTTTTGGCTGTTGTTTTTTTTTTTGCTTGAGTTTTATGTTTTTTTAAATTTTATTGATGGACAGCGCAGCAACCCCCGATTAACCCTAGCCTAGTCATAGGACAATTTACAATGAAAATTTAATCTACCAGCCGGTGGGAAGATACCAGAGCACCCAGAGGAAACCCACACAGTCATGGGGAAGAGCGTGCAAGCTCCTTACAGACTGCGGGCAGGGGGGAAATGAACCCCAGGCCACTGGTACTGCAAAGCGATGTGCTAGTTCCATCTTTTCTCCCTCAGATGCCGTCTGACCTGCTACTTCCAGCATTTTCTGTACTTTGTTTTTTATTTTTTAAGTCACTGTTGTAGCACAGGACTTGTGTCAGGTGATCTTGGCACAGCAAGATCCCACAATGCACACTGTGCTCAGGTCATCCACCTCTGTTGAGCGGAGGATAAACTCTGACCAAACCGTACTCTCCTCACTCTCCTGATGGGGATCCTGGTCCCAACACAGAAACATAGAACCTACATGATGCACCGTCAATAACTCCAAAAGACTGGAAGTAGAGTGAATACTGAAAGGCTTTTATTAGCAGTAAAATGTGACCTCCACCATGCTGAGTATCTGCCCTGGACTGAGGGAGGAGCAATGGCACAGTCACCTTTATTCAGGGGTCTGTGGGAGGAGCCACAGGGGCAGTCAGCAGAGGGGCGTGTCCAGACAGGTAACCCAGTTACAACATATATATATATGGTTTACCACACTACAATACAATACAGGCCAATACTGTGCCGAACATGTCCTTATCTGAGAAATTACCTAGGGTTACCCATAACCCTCTATTTTTCTAAGCTCCATGTACCTGTCCAGGAGTCTCTTAAAAGACCCTATTGTATCTGCGTCCACCAGCGTCGCCAGCAGCCCATTCCACACACTCACCACTCTCTGCATAAAAAACTTACCCCTGACGTCTCCTCTGTAGCTACTCCTAAGCACCTTAAAACTGTGCCCTCTCGTGCTAGCCCTGGGGGAAAGCCTCTGACTGTCCACACAATCAATGCCTGTCATCATCTTGTACACCAACACATTGATGCAGCTACAACGAGGGCACGACAGCAGCTCTGTTTCATTGGGAGCTTGAGGGGATTTAGCCTGTCGCCGAAAACACTCGAAAACCTCTGCAGATACAGCGTGGAGAGCATTCTGACTGGCTGCATCGCTGTCTGGTGTGCACGGAACCGAGAGAAGCTGCAGAGAGTTGTGAACTTGTTCAGCTCCATCGTGGGCACCGGCCTCTGTCGTATCCAGGGCATCTCCAGGGAGCGAAGCCTCAGGAAGGTAGGGGTCCATCTTTAATGACCCCCATCACCCAGGACATGCCCTCTTCTCATTGCTACCATCAGGAAGGAGCTACAGGAGCCTGAAGGCACACACTCAACAATTCAGGAACAGGTCCTTCCCCTCTGCCATCCGATTTCTGAATGGACATTGAACCCTTGGACACTACCTCATTACTTTATTATTTCTATTTTTTTCCTCTACTTATTCAATATAATTATGTAATTGACAGGCTTTTTTCTCTATTATTGTTTATTGCAATGACGTGGATAGGCTTTTTCCATTGAGAGTGGGGGAGATTCAAACAAGAGGACATGAGTTAAGAGTTAAAGGGCAAAAGTTTAGGGGTAACATGAGGGGGAACTTCTTTACTCAGAGAGTGGAACGAGCTTCCAGCAGAAGTGGTTGAGGCAGATTCGATGTTGTCGTTTAAAGTTAAATTGGATAGATATCTGGACAGGAAAGGAATGGAGGGTTATGGGCTGAGTGCAGGTCGGTGGGACTAGGTGAGAGTAAGAGTTCGGCACGGACTAGAAGAGCCGAGATGGCCTGTTTCCGTGCTGTAATTGTTATATGGTTATGTGGTTAACGTACAGCTGTTGCAAAGACAACAAATTTCACGTCCTGCGCCGGTGACATTAAACCCCGGCTGTGATTCTGAGGGATGTTCGGAGGTCGGAATGCGGCCGTGCGCACCGACCTCCGCGCTGCGCTCGGGGTACCCATGCGAGCTCCGGGGGCGATCAGAGAGACGCGGGACCACTTCGCCGCCGGGAGACGCGTGGAATCGCGAACTGCAGCGTGTCGTCCGAAACAGAGGCTGGACGCCTGACAGGAGATGAAAGTGGTGATGCGGATGGCTTTCCGCAGAAGGAATTCGAGACTTGACAGAGGAACAAAGATTGCTTCCCGTGGTTGTGTCATACCCCAGATCTGACTGTGTACATAATAAGTGATAATGATGCATCAGCCGGCCCACCCAACCTGTGAGAGCGGCTGCACATAGAGAGAGCTCTGAATTAACCACTTCCTCGCTGCGGCCTTTGTAGAGTCTAGGAGCAGCTTCCAACGCGTTGCCCTTCGCCTCTTCTGCCATCTCCAAACGCGCCTTTACCTTTCCCCACCGCCTCCGCTTTCCCCAGGGGTCGCTGCCTCTGCGACCCCCTTGCCCGATCGTCCCTCCCCGCTGATCTCCCACCTGGCCCTTACCCCTGCCGGCAGCGGAAGAGCTACAGCGGCCCCCAGACTGTCCTTCCAGGTGCTCCTGCGGAACCGCTGGGGGGGACCCGCTTTGTCAATCTTCTCAATCCCTATCCCCATCCCCATTCCCGTTCCGACCCGCCGATCCACGGCCACGATGAGGGCGCGGACAGGTTGGGGGAGCAACACCTCGTATTCCTCCCAACCTGACGCCGTAAACATCGATGAAATGGACAATTGACAGCTAAACGCTCCAGGTCGGGTGAGCTGGTCTGAGATGGAACCCATGAACACTACATCAGTTCCTTCCCCCTCTCTTTTTACCCTACTATTTAATTAAATTTTCTTTTTATATCTTCTTACGGTAATTCAGTTTTTATGATTATTATTATGTACAGCAATGCATTGGGCACGTGGCCAAGTGGTTAAGGCGTCGGTCTAGTGACGTGAAGGTCGCCAGTTCGACCTTCAGCGTGTTGTGTCCTTGAGCAGGGCACTTAACCACAAATTGCTCTGCGACGACACCGGTGCCAGGCTGTATGGGTCCTAATGCCCTTCCCTTGGACAACATCAGTGTCGTGGAGAGGGGAGACTTGCAGCATGGGCAACTGCTGGTCTTGCCCAGGCCTGCGCCCTGGAGAGTGAAGACTTTCCAGGCGCAGATCCATGGTCTCGCAAGACTAATGGATGCTGCCTCAAAACAGAAATTTCATGACAAATGCCGGTGATATTAAACCCAATTCTGATGTCTCCAGCTCCCAGTGATTTTTTCCCTCCCCCTTCCATCTTCATTTCCCCACTCTGAAATCCTCTTGCCTCTTCCCCCTCACCTCCCCCAGGGGCCCCTCCTCCTTTCCTTTCTCCCTCGGTCCACTCCCCTCTCCTATCAGATCCCTCCTTCCCCAGCCCTGTCCCTTTTCCACCTATCACCTCCCGGCTTCTTACTTCATCCCCCCTCCCCACCTGACTTCAGCCATCACTATCTATTATCAACGTTTGTATATACAACCCTGAGACTTGTCTCCTTACAGGCAGCCACAGAACAAAGAAGCGCGAAGGAACCCATTGAGAAAAGACCTGACGTGCAGGAAAAAACACAATCATACAAACAGTAAAAGTAAGCAAATAACATTCAGTTCCCCCCACCTCCAACTTCCTTCTCAGTCCTGATGAAGGGTCTCGGCCCAAAACGTCAACTTTTTACTCTTTTCCACAGATGCTGCCTGGCCTGCTGAGTTCCTCCAACGTTTTGTGTGTGCTGCTTTGGATTTCCGGAATCTTCCTGTGTTAATGGTTCCCAGGGTTCTGAATCTGGATTTATTACGATTATGATTATGAGGACACCAGTCCCCTTTTATTGTCATTTAGTAATGCATGCATTAAGAAATGATAAAAATGTTTTTCCAGAATGATATCACAGAAACACATGACAAACCGATGTTAAACTAACAAAAACCACATAATAAAAATAAATCAAGGAAGGTAGTGCACCCGTGGCTGACAAGAGAAATTAGGGATAGTATCAATTCCAAAGAAGCAGCATACAAATTAGCCAGAGAAAGTGGCTCACCTGAGGACTGGGAGAAATTCAGAATTCAGCGGAGGAGGACAAAGGGCTTAATTAGGAAGGGGAAAAAAGATTATGAGAGAAAACTGGCAGGGAACATAAAAACTGACTGTAAAAGCTTTTATAGGTATGTAAAAAGGAAAAGACTGGTAAAGACAAATGTAGGTCCCCTACAGACAGAAACAGGTGAATTGATTATGGGGAGCAAGGACATGGCAGACCAATTGAATAATTACTTTGGTTCTGTCTTCACTAAGGAGGACATAAATAATCTTCCAGAAATAGTAGGGGACAGAGGGTCCAGTGAGATGGAGGAACTGAGCGAAATACTTGTTAGTAAGGAAGTGGTGTTAGGTAAATTGAAGGGATTGAAGGCAGATAAATCCCCAGGGGCAGATGGTCTGCATCCTAGAGTGCTTAAGGAAGTAGCCCAAGAAATAGTGGATGCATTAGTGATAATTTTTCAAAACTCGTTAGATTCTGGACTAGTTCCTGAGGATTGGAGGGTGGCTAATGTAACCCCACTTTTTAAAAAAGGAGGGAGAGAGAAACCGGGGAATTATAGACCGGTTAGGCTAACGTCGGTGGTGGAGAAACTGCTGGAGTCAGTTATCAAAGATGTGATAACAGCACATTTGGAAAGCGGTGAAATCATCGGACAAAGTCAACATGGATTTGTGAAGGGAAAATCATGTCTGACGAATCTCATTGAATTTTTTGAGGATGTAACTAGAAGAGTGGATAGGGGGGAACCAGTGGATGTGGTATATTTGGATTTTCAAAAGGCTTTTGACAAGGTCCCACACAGGAGATTAGTGTGCAAACTTAAAGCACATGGTATTGGGGGCAAGGTATTGATGTGGATGGAGAATTGGTTAGCAGACAAGAAGCAAAGAGTGGGAATAAACGGGACCTTTTCAGAATGGCATGCGGTGACTAGTGGGGTACCGCAAGGCTCAGTGCTGGGACCCCAGTTGTTTACAATATATATTAATGACTTGGATGAGGGAATTAAATGCAGCATCTCCAAGTTTGCGGATGACACGAAGCTGGGTGGCAGTGTTAGCTGTGAGGAGGATGCTAAGAGGATGCAGAGTGACTTGGATAGGTTGGGTGAGTGGGCAAATTCATGGCAGATGCAATTTAATGTGGATAAATGTGAAGTTATCCACTTTGGTAGCAAAAATAGGAAAACAGGTTATCTGAATGGTGGCCGATTAGGAAAAGGGGAGGTGCAACGAGACCTGGGTGTCATTATACACCAGTCATTGAAAGTGGGCATGCAGGTACAGCAGGCGGTGAAAAAGACGAATGGTATGCTGGCATTTATAGCGAGAGGATTTGAGTACAGGAACAGGGAGGTACTACTGCAGTTGTACAAGGCCTTGGTGAGACCACACCTGGAGTATTGTGTGCAGTTTTGGTCCCCTAATCTGAGGAAAGACATCCTTGCCATAGAGGGAGTACAAAGAAGGTTCACCAGATTGATTCCTGGGATGGCAGGACTTTCATATGAAGAAAGACTGGATGAACTGGGCTTGTACTCATTGGAATTTAGAAGATTGAGGGGGGATCTGATTGAAACGTATAAAATCCTAAAGGGATTGGACAGGCTAGATGCAGGAAGATTGTTCCCGATGTTGGGGAAGTCCAGAACGAGGGGTCACAGTTTGAGGATAAAGGGGAAGCCTTTTAGGACCGAGATTAGGAAAAACTTCTTCACTCAGAGAGTGGTGAATCTGTGGAATTCTCTGCCACAGGAAGCAGTTGAGGCCAGTACATTGGCTATATTTAAGAGGGAGTTAGATATGGCCCTTGTGGCTATGGGGATCAGGGGGTATGGAGGGAAGGCTGGGGCGGTGTTCTGAGTTGGATGATCAGCCATGATCATAATAAATGGCGGTGCAGGCTCGAAGGGCCGAATGGCCTACTCCTGCACCTATTTTCTGTGTTTCTATGTTTCTATAACATATAGTTACAACAGTGCAAAGCAATACTATAACTTGATAAAGAACAGACCATGGGCACGATAAAAGTCTCACAGTCTCTCGAAAGTCCCATCATCTCACGCAGACGGTTGAAGGGAGAAAACTCTTCCTGCCATGAGTTTCCAGCGCCGCAAACTTTCTGGTGCAGCATCCTGGAAGCACCCGACCACAGTCCGACTCTGAGTCCGTCTGAAAACTCCGAGCCTCCGACTAGTTCTCCGACACCGAGCACCGAGCACCATCTCTGCCGAGCACTTCGACCCCGGCCCCGGCAACAGGCAATAGACAAAGCCGAGGATTTGGGGCCTTCCCCTCCGGAGATTCTCGATCGCACAGTAGCAGCGGCAGCGAAGCAGGCATTTCAGAAGTTTCTCCCAGTGTTCCTCTGCGTATCGGTATCGATTCGGAACGGCCGCGCGCGCTGCATCGCGCCGCCATCTTCTCCTCCTGCCTCTGAATCTGAATTTCTATCTGAACGGAAGTACCCACAACCGCGTCTCTTGTGTTTTTGCTCGCAGAATTGTACACCGTAGAAACAGAGAGGCGAGAAAATCTGTAGGTGCTGGAGGTCACAAGATGGCGGAAAGCTCAGCAGGTCGGGCAGCGTCTGTGGAGATGAGCAGACAGTCAACATTTCGGGCCGAGACCCTCCATCAGGACTGCGAAGGGAGGAGGAAAATGCCAAGTTAAACTGGTGGGGGCGGGGGGGGAAGAGGCTAGCTGGAAGGTGAGGGGTCAAGTCAGGTGGGTGAAAAAGGTCGAGGGTTGGAGAGGAAGGGGTGTGATAGGAGAGGAGAGTGGACCGTAGGAGAAAGGGAAGGAGGAGGGGACCCAGGGGGAAGCAACAGGCAGGTGAGAAGAACTGAATAGTCAGGGTGGGGAACAGAGGAGGGGGGGAGGGAGAAGGATCATTTGTTCACCAAAAGGAGAAATCGATATTCATGCCATCAGGTTGGAAGCTACTCAGACAGAATATAAGGTGTTGCTCCCTCACTCTGAGCGTGGCCTCTTATTTTGGCACAAAAACATTAAAACAGGCCCTTCGGCCCATCGTGGCTATACTGACCATCAGTACCTATACTAATCCTACTTGCATGCGTTATTCTATATTCCCCTGTGCCCTGCTCAATCTAGTACATCTCCGGATGCCTTTAAAATGATGGAACGATTCTACTGCTCTTTTGCCCTCACATCCCAAGTGTTTTGAAGAGAATACTGAAAAATTCATTTTGTTTTTCTCTGTTTGGTTACTTTAACAAAAGATAGTCAATACCTTTTGAAAAAAACTAATTAAATATGCACGATCAATAAGTCGGTTTATGTCGGATTCTCAGCAATACTTGTGGAAGCGCGACGATATCGGAGATTGGGCCGTCGGAGTTCTGAGTTCAGTCCTGGCGTCCTCTGTAATGACTCTCCCATGCATCCTCCCCGTGGAATGCGTGAGTTTCCTCCGGGTGCTCTGATTTCCTCCCACAATCCAAATACCTACCGGTTGGTAGGTTAATCGGTCATTGTAAACTGTCCCGAGATTAGTGTTGTGTATTTAATATCTCAATAACATTTGAGTAACCTTATATATAAGTTGATTAAGAATTTTTGTTTGTTTAAATAATTAATTATGCGTTGTATGTAAAACTACGTAAATTACATACGTCATTGCGCTACTGCGTAATACGCGCGCGCCTGGCTTAAACTAAGCTTGAAGTTAAACCTGCATTCTGGACACTGGTGCTTTTTTTTCTTTGATTTAGTTGAATGTTTTGAAGTTATAAAACAGAACAATTAGGCAAGGGATAAACCGGCTTTGTCAGGGGTTGCTAGGCAACGTGGCTCGAAGGGCCAGAAGGGCCTACTTCGCTCTGTATCTCTAAATAAATAAAACACACAAATGTTGGTGGAATGCAGCAGGCCAGGCAGCATCCCTAGGAAGAGGTACAGTCGACGTTTCAGGGCGAGACCCTTTGTCAGGACTAACTGAAAGAAGAGCTAGTAAGAGATTTGAAAGTGGGACGGGGAGGGGGAGATCCTAAATGATAGGAGAAGACAGGAAGGGGAGGGATGAAGCCAAGAGCTGGACAGTTGATTGGCAAAAGGGATACAAGGCTGGAGAAGGGAGAGGATCATGGGACACACAAAGGTTTGCTTTTGAAGATGGTAAATTTGCTTTTCCTTAATGTAAATTCAGGAAAAAAACTTCAGTGCAAAATAACCATTAAAAACTGGGAACAACTGTTTTAAATTTTTAAGTACAAACTTGCCAGAACTAATGCATTTTTGGGTAATCCAATCACAAACAAGAGAAAATCTGCAGCTGCTGGAAATCCAGAGTAACACAAACACACAAAATGCTGGGCGTACTCAGCAGGCCAGGCAGCATCGAGGAAAAAGAGTAAACAGTCGAGGTTTCAGGCTGAGGCCCTTCATCAGAACAGGAGGAAAAAGATGGGAAGTCAGGGTAAGAAGGTGTGGGGGGAGGGGAGGAAGAAGTACAAGGTGGCAGATAGGTAAAACAGGCAGGGGGGTGAAGTGAAGAGCTGGGAGGTCAATTGGTAAAAGAGGTAAAGGACTGGAGAAGGGGGAATCTGATAGGAGAGGAGGGAAAGGCATGGAAGAAAGGGAAGGGGGAGGAGCACCAGAGGGAGGTGATGGGCAGGTAAGGAGATAGGGTGAGAGAGGGAAATGGGAATGGGGAATGGTGAAGTGGGAGTGGGCAATCACCAGAAGTTAGAGAAGTCAATGTTCATGCTATCAGGTTGGAGGCTACCTAGACGGAATATAAGGTGTTGCTCCTCCATCCTGAGCGTGGCCTCATCGCAACAGTAGAGGAGGCCGTGGACTGACATGTCGGAATGGGAATGGGACGTGGAATTGAAATGGGTGGCCACCGGGAGATCCCACTTTTTCTGGCGGACGAAGTATAGATGCTCAGCAAAGTGGTTTCCCGATCTACGTCGGGTCTCATCGATGTACAGGAGGTCACACCGGACACAGTAGGTGACCCCAGCTGACTCACAGGTGAAGTGTCGCCTCACCTGGAAGGACTGTTTGGGGCCCTGGATGGTAGTGAGGGAGGGGGTGTAGGGGTAGGTGTGGCACTTGTTCTGCTTGCAAGGAGAAGTGCCAGGAGGGAGATCAGCAGGGAGGGACGAGTGGACAAGGGAGTCACGTAGGGAGCGATCCCTGCGGAAAGCAGAAAGTGGGGGGGAGGGGAGGGAAAGGTGTGCTTGGCAGTGGGATCCCATTGGAGGTGGCGGAAGTTTTAGAGAATTATGTGCTGGGTGCAGAGCCTGGTGAGGTGGTAGGTGAAGTTAAGAGGGACCCTATCCATGGTAAGGTGGCGGGAGGACGGGGTAAGAGCAGACGTGTGTGAAATGGAAGAGATGTGGTTGAGGGCAGCGTTGATGGTGGAGGAAGGGAAGCCCCTTTCTTTGTAAAATGATGACATTTCCTTCGTTCTGGAATGAAAAGCCTCATCTTGAGAGTAAATGCAGTGGAGATGGAGGAATTAAGAGAAGGGGATAGTGTTTTTACATAAAAATATGAAGCAGAGCATTATACAAGTAACAGGGTAGGCAAAGGTATAGTCCGGGTAGCTGTGAGAGTCCGTTGGGTTATAATAGACATCAGTAGATAAGCTGTCTCTAGAGATAGAGATGCTGAGATCAAGAAAGGGGAGGGAGGTGTCAGAAATGGACCAGGTAAATTTGAGGGCAGGGTGGAAGTTGGAGGCAAAGTGGACGAAGTCAATGAGCTCGGCATGGGTGCAGGAAGCAGCACCAATGCAATTGTCAATGTAGCGTAGGAAAAGTTGGGAGTGATATCAGTGTAGGCTTGGAGCATGGACTGTTCCATGTAGCCGACAAACAGGCAGGCATAGCTGGGACCCATGCGAGTGCCCATGGCTACCCCTTTTGTTTGAAGGAAGTGGGAGGAGACGAAGGGG
Source organism: Mobula birostris (assembly GCF_030028105.1). Lineage (NCBI taxonomy): Eukaryota > Metazoa > Chordata > Chondrichthyes > Myliobatiformes > Myliobatidae > Mobula > Mobula birostris. The sequence goes on from NC_092379.1 coordinate 10,800,197, forward strand.
AAGTTATTGAGGGTGAGGACAAGTTTTGCCAGACGGAGGAGAGTGGTGGTGGAGGGGAACTGGTTGAGTCTGGTGTCCAGAAAGAAGCGGAGAGCTTTGAGGCCTTCCTGGACCAGATTTTCATCCGCAGTGAAAGTAAGATGATCGGGGCCAGGGAACCTGAAATCATTGCAAAGGTCTAGAGCGTGTGAAGTGTCACAATGTAGATAGGAAGGGACTGAACCGGGCAGGATGGGGACAAAACTGAGTCGAGGTATGCAGACATGAGTTCAGCTGAAACAATGGGCCTACCTGGACAGGCGGCTTTGTAGATCTCGGGTAGGAGTTAGAAACGGGAGGTACGGAGGAGGGGAACGATGAGGTTGGTGGAAAATCCCCAGGGTTAGTAAGGTCGGTGATGGTGTGGGAAACAACGGCCTGGTGCTCCAGCTCTCTGCCTTTATCGAATTCACAAAACGCCACCAGAAAACATGAGAAACTGAATGCATATTAACTCTGACGGGTTTTCATGTGTTGACTGTGTTTTGTCTTCACAGCTTGCATTTCTCGGCGCATGTGGAGACCACGTGGCTTTGTGCTGTAGAAAATCACCATACAGACAGCTTTCTGCAAGGACATCTCCGCGGCTACACGGTGCTCACCTTGGCCACCAGTCAGTCCTTGGCTTCTTAAAGGTTTTTTTATTTTGCGATACAGTTTGTAACAGGCCCTTCCGGCCCTTCTCCGTGAAATCCCCGATCCGATCCCGGCCTAACCACGGGACAATTTACAATGACTAACTAACCTACCAGCCGGTACGTCTTCAGACTGTGGGAGGAAACCTGAGCACCCGGAGAAAACCCACACACTTGACAGGGGGAACGTAAAGTCTCCTCGGGATTGAACTTTGAACTCTGTACCATTGACTGCGACGCTAACTGGAGCGATTTAAGGTGGAGCTAGAAAAACCTTAGAGAGACAAGGAGAATCTTTGCAAACTTCTGATAAAGTAGAGGTGTTGCTGTGCCTTCTTCCTAATGGCACTTACATGCTGGGCCCAGCACGGTCCTCTGAAACGGTAAAACTGAGGAATTTAAAGTCGCTGACCCTCCCTGCCTCTGATCTTCTGATGAAGACTGGCTCATGGACCTCCAGTTCTGCACTAGGCATCCACAGTCTCATGTGATGGGCAAAAGCTAGCATCAAGCTTCATCCCACGACAAACCTATTCAATACAAAGACATTCTGTGTTGCTGTCAGCTCTGAATAGGGGAAAATTCTTACCTACAAGCAGCGTGTTTTGAGGAAAATAAAAAATATAGGAACGATAGGAAGGATATCAGTAAGATTGGAAGAGTGCAGAGAAGATTTACTAGGATGTTGCCAGGTCTTCAGGAGTTGAGTTACAGGGAAAGATTGAACAGGTTAGGACTTTATTCCTTGGAGCGTAGAAAAATGAAGGGGGATTTGATAGAGGTTTACAAAATTATGAGGGGTATAGACAGAGTAAATACGAGTAGACTCTTTCCACTTTGATTAGGAGAGATAAATACGAGAGGACATGGCTTTAGGGTGAAAGGGGAAAGGTTTAGGGGGAACTTCTTCACTCAGAGAGTGGTGGGAGTGTGGAACGAGCTGCCATCTGACGTGGTAAATGCGGGCTCACTCTTAAGTTTTAAGAATAAATTCGATAGGTACATGGATGGGAGAGGTCTGGAGGGTTATGGACTGGGTGCAGGTCAATGGGACTAGCGGAATAAAGTTTCAGCACAGACTAGAAGGGCCGAATAGCCTGTTTTCTGTGCTGTAGTGTTCCATGGTTCTCTGGTTCTAAAATGCACTGTCATTGTGTAAGTGTTTGTCTCCTAGGTGGCACGGACCAATATTAGCTATGGATAGAAGTCTTAGTCCAAAGCTGAAAGTTCAACTTATTGTCAAAGTACGTACAATCAGTGGCCAATTTATTAGATACTGGAGTGTCCTCCTACCATCCGGAGTTGAACCTGGTGTGGTCTTCTGCTGCTGTAGCCTGTCCACTTCAAGGTTTGACGTGTTGTGTGTTCAGAGATGCTCTTCTGCACACCACTATTGCAACGTGTGGTTATTTGAGTTAATGTCGCCTTCCTGTCAGCTTGACCCACTCCAGCTATTCACCTCTGACCTCTCTGATTAACAAGGCATTTTCTCTCACAGAAGTGCTGCTCACTGGATTTTTTTTCTTGTTTTTGGCACCATCCTCTGTAAACTCTAGAGACTGTTGTGTGTGAAGATCCCAGGAGATCAGCAGTTTCTGAGATACTCAAACCACCCCATCTGGCACTGACAATCATTCCACAGTCAAAGTCACTTAGATCACATTTCTTCCCCCATTCTGACATTTGGTCTGAACAACAACTGAACCTCTTGGCCGTGTCTGCATGCTTTTCTGCATTGAGTTGCTGCCACGTGATTGGTTGGTTGGGTATTAGCATTAACGAGCAAGTATACCTGATAAAGTGGCCTCTGTGTGTTTATGACCTCATACTACCTCAAAATTCTGATGCTGAGAGACATTAGGATGAGCTGGGACACATCGTCAGTGATGTATCCTGGGGTCACTGGGTATTTCAGGTCTTCCAACACTAGACACCATCCCCCAGGCGACCCAGCCAGAGTTGATCAGGTCCTGGTTTGTGTTCCAGCAGCACTGGTCCACGGGTCACACCTCTTGATCCACAGCCATCTGGAGGCTCGCTCAGCAGCTTCTGTGATGGTCCTGAGGGCTCTTTTTTTTTTGCAGTCCCCATAAAGCCAAGGAGAGAATAGGTTCTGCACAGTGAGCAACCAGCAAATCCCCTACGCCCACCTCTATGGGCTCGAATTGTGCTCTCCATCCCTGTCTCCGGCACCGCTCTGCCAGCTCCTGGTATTCGGCTTTCTTACACTCGAAGGCCTCCTCAACCAGGTCTTCCCAAGGCATCATCAGCTCTACCATGGCCACCTGCTTCGAGGTTTCTGATAGACTGACCATGTCCAGGCTCAGGGACGATGATGTGATGAAGCCAAGAAACTTCAATTGCTAGCCAGGATCGACGTTCAGTTACCAGTCAGATGCTGCGATGCATTTACCTTGCGGTCGTAGATGTTGATACGTCCTGGATGTATCAGCTCATCACAATCAAAGTCAAGTTTAATTGTCTTGTGTTCATATGTGCAACAGAAGACAGCATTGTCACACGCCTAACCACGAGAGATCCTGCGGATACTGGAAATCCAGAGCAACACACACACACACACACACACAAAATGCTGGAGGAACTCAGTAGGTCAGGCAGCACCTATGGAGATGAACAAGTAGTCAACGTTTCGTGCCAAGACCCTTCGTCAGGACTGGAAAAGAAGGGAGAAGATTCAAAAATATCCGATAGGATTAGAGAGATCAGAGATTAGCTTTATTTGCCACAGGAACATTGAAACAGTAAAATGGGTCATTTGCAACAAATCAGAATCAGGTTTGTTATCACCGGCGGTGTGTCATGAAACTTGTTAACTTAGCAGCAGCAGTTCAACGCGATACATGATAATAGCGAAAGAAAAAAAAAGAGCAACACAGTCCGAGAATGTGCCCGCAGTCCGGCGCCATCATGTGCAGAACTTCCCAACTCTCACTTATATGCATTTTGGACTGTGGGAGGAAACCAGAGCACCCGGAGGAAACCCACACAGTCATGGGGAGAACGTATAAACTCCTTACAGACAGTGGCGGAAATTGAACCCAGAGCACTGATTGTTGATGGCATTAAGTGATGGTTCTAACTGCTACGTTTTCATGCTGAGACAAAACATTCACAAGAAGAACATAAATTATACAAGAAAGAGCACAATTAGAACAAAACAAAATGGCCATTGAGGTACAAGGTGGTCCCAGTGTTGCTAAACTGCGGTGTTTAAGGTTTTCAGCAGGCCGGGCAGCACTTACAGAAAAAAAGTGCAGTCGATGTTTCGGGCCGGGACGTTGACTGTTTACTCTTTTCCATAGATGCTGCCTGGCCTGCTGAGTTCCTTGGATTTCCAGCATCTGCAGATTTTCTCTTGTTTGTGTGTTGAAGGGTTTGCTGGTTGGTTCACTAACTGACTGGCTGAAGGGAAGTAGTTGTTCTTGAACTTGGTGGCATGGGACTTAAGGCTTCTGTACCTCCTGCCTGATGGTAGCTACGAGAAGATGGAGTGGCTCAGAGAGTGGGGATCTTTGATGATAGATGTTGCATTCTTGTGGTAGAACCAAGAGGACCACAACCTTGTCGTAGGGTTTGGAGGCTTGCGTGCCTCAATGACCCAGAGAGCTGTGTTGGCCGGAGTCAGGACTTTATGCTTTGGTTCTTGGTAGGGTCACCCATGCCAAACAGGTCAAAGGGTAGAGGTCAGACTAAGAGTGGTCCACCAGCTCAGGGCTAACAATCCTGACTGGTAAAACAAAATTGTTATGGAAACAGCAATGAAGAATCCTTCTACATCTGAGTATGAGGGTATTTCTGAGTCTCCACCCGGGACATGCCTGACTGACGATAGTGAAAACTGAGAGGAAGCTGCTGACATGATGAAGGAAGCCCTGAACACCTCCAGAGCTGGAGGACCTTCTTTGCTGCCCTAAACGGCAGCGGTGTAATGGGTAGAAGTTCTTGATGCAGTGCCTCCTGTAGATTCAACCAACGGTGGGGAGGGATGTGTCCGTGATGCGTCTATTACTTTCTGAAGCTTCTTGCGTTCCTTCCTCCCATTCAAATGAGCATACCAGACCATGACACAACCAGCCTAGGCACTTTCCCGAAACAAAGCGTTCAGAAGTGAAGATGGAATAGACTGCTTGCAGAACAAAGATGGCATGAGGTTGCTAATGGAACGAAGATGGCATGGGATTGTTAATGGAACAAAGATAACATGAGATTGTTCACAGAGAAGATGACATGAGATTGCGAGTGGAATGAAGATGGCTTGAGATTGCTAGTGGAACAAAGATGGCATGAGATTGTTCGCAGACGAAGATGGCATGAGATTGCGAGTGGAATGAAAACGGCATGAGATTGTTCGCAGACGAAGATGACATGAGATTGCGAGTGGAATGAAGATGACATGAGATTGCGAGTGGAACGAAGATGGTATGAGCTTGTTCGCAGACGAAGATGGCATGAGATTGCTCGTGGAATGAAAACGGCATGAGATTGTTCGCAGACGAAGATGACATGAGATTGCGAGTGGAACGAAGATGGCATGAGCTTGTTCGCGGACCCACACTGAAGCTTCTCGCTGTTTGTGCTGCTGTGATGTTAACTGGGCCCATCATCGTGGCAGGGATTGTGTCACCCTGCTGGTGACAGAACTTTGCACAGCTCGCATTCCGCCCCACGGCGGCCCACGGGTAATCAGCTGTTATTAAAGTTTATTAAAAGGATTATGTGTTGCCACAGAAATCTTATGGATGAGTGTGCAATCCAAACGAGGAGGAGCAGAGGGAATCCAAAACCCACTGAGGCTTCGGCTCTTCACTAAGGCTTCTCCAGCGGCAGGACAACACAACACTCGGGACAATGTTTGACCCGCGCCAGCGCCCCGAAAGAGAAGCCCCTTTCTGAGGTAGCTTTTATCCCACTATAAGGAACACTGTACTGGCAGTGGAGCCTTTCAAAACGTAGTCTCCGCCATAAAGTGGGAGACGCAGCGGCCTCTCGGTGCACAGCAAGATCCCACAGATAGCAAACTGGCAGCCCCCAGGTGTTGGCCCAATGGGGTAGGCGTGTTGAGGATTGAGGGGTGACCTCGTTGAAAGGGATTCTGGCTCATCCCTCATCCCCTTCTCCTCACTTGCTCATGACCTCCCTCCTTCCCTTTCTTCCACGGTCCACTGCCCTTTGCTATCGGGTTCCCTCGTCTTCAGCCCCTTCACCTCTTCCGCCCATCACCTCCCAGCTTCATCCGCGCACCCCCCCTCACCTACTGCGCCATCTGCTATCTCGATCTCTTCCCCCGCTTCCACCACCTTCTTATCCTGGCATCTGCTTTAGACTTCTTGGCCCAAAGCCTCGACAATTTGATCCCCTCCATCGATGCTTCCCCACCTGCTGAGTTCCACCAGTTCTTTGTCTGTGTTGCTCAAGGTTCCGAGGGCGACCGACACCGAGGGTGCCCCGCCCCTCATGGGAGGGATGAGGTGTGCGTAGATAGGAGCTGGGACTTGCCAGAGTCTTTGAGGTGGAGGGAGCACCAAGGGACGGTGGAACAGGCAGGACCCTGCCCTCATTTCTCGCTGCTGCTGTCAGGTAGAAGGTACGGGAGCCCCAGGACTCACACCACCAGGGTCAGGAACCGTTACTACCCCTCAACCATCGGGCTCTTGAACCAAAGGGGATAACTTCACTCACCCCATCACTGAAATGTTCCCACAACCCATGGGCTCACTTTCAAGGACTCTTCATCTCGTGCACTTGATATTTATTGTTTGTTTGTTTATTTATCTATCAATAGGTTCAATAGGTACATTTAATGTCAGGGAAATGCATACAATATACATCCTGAAATTCTCTTTCTTCGCAAACATCCACAAAAACAGAGCAGTGCCCCAAAGCATGAACGACTGTTGAATGTGAGAACCCCAAAGCTGATACTCACCACTAAAATCGAGGCGAGAAGACTGCAACTAGCAGGGCACTGTCTACGCCACCCCGAGCTACCTGCCAGCCTAGTCATCATATGGGAGCCCAAGCATGGGAGGATGAACCCTGGGCGCCCTCCCAAGACTATGGTCAACACGCTCCTAGAAGACAGCGGCGCGGCGAATGTAGATGAACTGAACACACTGATGAGGGAGAGGGAGAAGTGGAGAGTCCGTCATTGTGCCCGACACTGGCCCCCTAGGCCTGAGTTGACGTAGTAGTAGTACCCCAAAGCTCCCCCAACTCCCCCACACCCACGCACAAGCAGCAGCAAAGCAACGACACCTTCCCACCAGCAAAAAAGCATCGGTGCCCCCCCCCAGCAAGCACTCAAGGGCAAAGCATCAGTAAAGACACAGACTTGCGGTACCCCAAAGACTACTCGTTCACCTAGAAATTTGACGTACCACAGGCTCTCTCTCCCTAATAAGAGAAAAAGAGATGTCCTCCCGTTTTATAGAACATAGAACATAGAATAATACAGCACAGTACAGGCCCTTTGGCCCACAATGTTGTGCCGACCCTGAAACCCTGCCTCTCATATAACCCCCCCACGTTAAGTTCCTTCATATACCTGTCTAGTAGTCTCTTAAACTTCACTAGTGTATCTGCCTCCACCACTGACTCAGGCAGTGCATTCCACGCACCAACCACTCCCTGGGTGAAAAACCTTCCTCTAATATCCCCCTTGAACTTCCCACCCCTTACCTTAAAGCCATGTCCTCTTGTACTGAGCAGTGGTGCCCTGGGGAAGAGGCGCTGGCTATCCACTCTATCTATTCCTCTTATTATCTTGTACACCTCTATCATGTCTCCTCTCATCCTCCTTCTCTCCAAAAAGTAAAGCCCTAGCCTCCGAGGGGGTTGTTTTATGCATGTGTGTATGGATTTGCAGAGTTCGGTGTATTGTGCACATTGGTTGTTTGTCCGTCCTGTTGGGCACAGTGTTTCATTGACCCTATTGTGTTTCTGTGAATGCCTGCAAAGAAATACACCTCGGGGTTGTATGAGGGGATAAATGTGCACTTTGATAATAGATTTACTTTGAAGTATTTGGGCAGAATGGCCTGAGCGGGTGCTGCTACCCCTTCAGTCCTCTGCCACCTCCACACTCTTCCAGTTGGATCCTTGTAAAAAGCCAGGTGATGATCCCAATTCATGTTCTGCATGGAGGTCAGTGACCCGTGGTGTGCCTCAGGGATCTGTTCTGGGAGTGGCATTGATCGTGTGGATAGTCAGAGGCTTTTCCCCCCAGGGCTGAAATGGCTAGCATGAGAGGGCATAGTTTTAGGGTGGTCGGAAGTAGGTACAGAGGAGATGTCAGGGGTAAGTTTTTTTACGCAGAGAGTGGTGAGTGCGCGGAATGGGCTGCCGGCAACGGTGGTGGAGGCGGATACAATAGGGTCTTTTAAGAGACTCCTGGATAGGTACATGGAGCTTCGAAAAATAGAGGGCTATGGGTAACCCTAGGTAATTTCTAAAGTAAGGACATGTTCGGCACAGCCTTGTGGGCCGAAGGACCTGTATTGTGCTGTAGATTTTCTATGTTTCAGTGTTTCTATGTTCCTCCAATGTTGGCCATGCTTTCTGCTGGGAACTCAAGAACTAGAGTTCCTCTGTAAACCTCTCCTCTCCTCTCATCTCTACTCACCACACTCTCTGTGAAAAAGTTGCCTCTCAAGACCTTTCTGAAACTTTTTTCCCCTCTCCCTCTGAGTGTATCCCCCATAGTTTTGGTCTCCCCTACCCTAGGAAAATAACTACTACTGTCTACCTTATCTATTCTTCTCCACATTTTAAACATTTTTATAAACAAAACGGGCGGTGGTAGGAATTATTGATGTTTCAGGTCGAACCCTGCAACGGGACTTTCCCTGCATCCTCACTGTCTCTTACTTCTCCTGATCTCCTCGCTCTTCTTTTAGATGGTTTGACTTCAAACATTGCCTATTAATGTTCAAAGTTCAAAGTAAATTCATTACGTATAACGTCACCATATACAACCCTGAGATTCATTTTCTTGCGGGCATACTGAATAAACTTATAGAATACTAACCATTACAGAATCAATGAAAGACTGCCCCAACTGGGTTGTCAACCAGGAGTGCAGAAGACAACAAACTGTGCAAAGAGAAAATGAAGAAATAACAACAATAAATAAATAAACAATAAATACGGAGAACATGAGATGAAGAGTCTTTGAAAATGAGTCCATGGGTTGTGAGAACTGTTAGAGTGAGCTTTTTTTGAGTAGATGATTTGTTTACACTTAAATAACTTTGGCCACCAGACTTCGATTTGACTATTTGACAAAGTACTGTGGATTGAGTCCACAACAACGCACTTCCTAAAAAGGTGTGAATACCAAATGCTTCTGGCACTGTAGTTCGACCTGATGCTGTAGTTTTGAAGACAGTATTATCTATACATTATAAATATTCATTGTCTTCTATATTAGCACGTAAAATGCCAAATAAATGTATTGTGGATTTAACTGCATTCTTAAAGGCTGTGGAAACCAACCCAAACATGTTGGCGTTGGAAGGAAAGGATGAAGTTAGGTGGTGTGTAGCTTCAACAGGAAGCATTGTCTATAACTTTTTAAGTAGCGATTGCCTTTGTGTTTAGCTTATAAATAGAGCCCACACTGAGCTAGCAGACCTTTCTGCGGAAAGCGTCTCCGTGCGTATGATTCCTGCTGTACCTTGTGCCGAATAAAGAAGCTGCTTCGTATCTACCAGTGATTCTGTCTGTCCAGTGGTTTCATCCTCGCTACAACGTCAGCATTTCAAGTGAAGTTGAGTGGAGTTATCCCCTTTGGTTGAAGAGACTGATGGTTGAGGGGTGGTAACTATTCCTGAACCTGGTGGTGGGGGTCCTGAGGCTCCTGTATCTGATGGCAGCAGCGAGAAGAGAGCGTGACCTGAGTGGTGGGGGTCCCAACGATGGATATCACTTCCCCTGTGGCAGATTTTATACCGATGTCCTCAATGGTGGGAGGGCTCTACCCCGATGGACTGGGCTGTATCCACTACATTTTGTAGAATTTGCCATTCAAGGGCATTGCTGTGTCCATACCAGTCTGTGATGCAGCCAGTCCATATACTCTCCACCAGACATCAATAGAAAGTTCTGAACAATGTTACTAAGAACCAGTCCTCACAGAGGGATCAGGGGTGGAGCGAGTGAGTAATCTCAAGCTCCTGGGTGTCAGTATCTCTGAGGGCCTATTGACGCGGCTATAAAGAAGTCAAGAGAGCGGCTATACCTCATTAGGAGTTTGAGGAGCCTTGGTTTGTCGCCTGCAACACTTGAAAACTTCTACAGATGTGCTGTGGAGAGCATTCTGATTGGCTGCATCACCGTCTGGTATCGTGGGAGAGGGGGTCGGGGGGCTACTGCAGCTTAATGTGAAAAAGACTAAGGAGCTGGTGGTAGACCTGAGGAGAGCTAAGGCACCGGTGACCCCTGTTTCCATCCAGGGGGTCAGCGTGGACATGGTGGAGGATTACAAATACCTGGGGATATGAATTGACAATAAACTGGACTGGTCAAAGAACACTGAGGCTGTCTACAAGAAGGGTCAGAGTTGTCTCTATTTCCTGAGGAGACTGAGGTCCTTTAACATCTGCTGGACGATGCTGAGGATGGTCTACGAGTCTGTGGTGGCCAGTGTGATCATGTTTGCTGTTGTGTGCTGGGGCAGCAGGCTGAGGGTAGCAGACACCAACAGAATCAACAAACTCATTCGTAAGGCCAGTGATGCTGTGGGGATGGAACTGGACTCTCTCACAGTGGTGTCTGAAAAGAGGATGCTGTCCAAATTGCATGCCATCTTGGTCAATGTCTCCCATCCACTACATAATGTACTGGTTGGGCACAGGAGTACATTCAGCCAGAGACTCATTCCTCCGAGATGCAACACAGAGCGTCATAGGAAGTCATTCCTGCCTGTGGCCATCAAACTTTACAACTCCTCCCTTGGAGGGTCAGACACCCTGAGCCAATAGGCTGGTCCTGGGCTTACTTCCTGGCATAATTTACACATTACTGTTTAACTATTTATGGTTTTATTACTGTTTATTATTTATGGTGCAACTGTAATGAAAACTAATTTCCCCCAGGATCTACAAAGTATGACTATGACTAAGCTGCAGACACTGGTAAAATGAGTTGGCTTCATCAGGGGTACGAGCTTCCTTAGTATTCAGGACACCTTTAAGGAGCGGTGCCCGTCATTGAGGACCCTCATCACCCAGGACATGCCCTCTTCTCATTGTCACCAGGAAGGAGGTACAGAACCTGAAGGCACACACTCAGCGATTCAGGAACAGCTTCTTCCCCTCTGCCTTCAGATTTCTGACATGTGGCCAAGTGGTTAAGGCGTCGGTCTAGTGATCTGAAGGTCGCTAGTTCGAGCCTCAGCTGAGGCAACGCGTTGTGTCCTTGAGCAAGGCACTTAATCACACATTGCTCTGTGACAACACTGGTGCCAAGCTGTATGGGTCCTAATGTCCTTCCCTTGGACAACATCGGTGGCGTGGAGAGGGGAGACTTGCAGCATGGGCAACTGCTGGTCTTCCATACAACCTTGCCCAGGTCTGCGCCCCTGAAACCTTCCAAGGAGCAAATCCATGGCCTCGCGAGACTAACAGATGCCTGTTATTTTATATATATATATATATACTTGCTGTAATTCAGTTTCTTTTCTCTATTATCATGTACTGCATTGTACTACTGCCACAAAGTTAACAAATTTCACACATATGCTGGCAATATTAAACCTGGTTCTGGTTCTGGAGGTGAAAATTAAGAGCGGGAGTAACTGTATACTCAGTCTCACCTCCAAACAAGAGAAAATCTGCAGACACTGGGAATCCGAGCAACAGACACAAAATGCTGGAGGAACTCAGCAGGGCAGGCAGCATCAATGGAAAAAAAGTATATGGTCCCAATAAACATTAATCCCCCTGCTATACAGAAATTTAATTTTGTCTTAACTATATTAAATGTTTATACGCAGGCTGTTGCAAGTGGCACATAATGTAAATTGATCTCATCGTTAGAGACTTGACGATGACTTCATCTTGTTCACCCAGGAAAGAAGAGGTGTGGCCTCGGTAAACCAGACTAGTTAAAGACGGTGCTGGATCTAAATCAAGAAGCTTATGGCGTGGCCAAAAACAGCTCGATGACCGAGGGCTGGGCTGGTTTAAAACACGACAACAGATGACCTATCAGTTTCAAGAGAGAGGAAACAGAGCAAGCCAGCAAGAGATAAGGAATTTAATCACTGAGTGCTTCACAAACAAAGGAATTAGCAAAGGGAAATTTACAGTACTGTGCAAGAGATAGGGAGCCTTAGACTTTTGCTCAGTACAGTGGTAATTTTATGTATTGCACTGTACTGCTGCCACAAAAAAAACACAAATTTCATGACATATGTGAGTGATGATAAACCTGATTCTGATCTGGGTCTCTATTGTGGACTGAGAGTGGGAAGAGGGCAGGGAGAGGGGAATCACGGTTGGGAGAAGGGGAAGGGAGACATTCTGTAATGATCAATAAACCAATTGTTTGGAATCAGATGTCCTTGCCTGGTGTCTCAGGGATGGGTGTGTCTGTACCTGTGCCAACTCCCCCGCCCCTGGCACTCCTTCTCTGCCACCTGTCCCCCACCCCTCCCGCGGGGCTACCCCCTCGCCATTCCCAACATCCTCTGCTCCCGGCAGATTTACAAACTCGCTCTCCGCTCCGCGTTCACAAACACAGCACTGTGCAGAAGTCGAAGGCATCCCAGCTACATATGTGCGCGGAGGGCTGTCGCACAGCACTGCAGCTCTGCTGGAGGCAGAGAACATGGACTGAAGGAGAGGAAAGGAAAGGCAAGATAAACTCATTTATTACTGTAAAAAACGCAGGCCTTTCAGCCCTTCCGTGCTGGCACCCAAAAGCAGTCCTATCATAGAGAATGCAGCTCTGAGAAAGGCCGTTTGTCCCACTGGTCCATGCTGACCACAGTCTGTCTTTATTGTAAGTTCAAAGTTCAAAGTAGATTCGCCTGGCGGGAGTCAGGCATCAGGGCGAAGACTGGGCCTCAAGCCACGGTGCCATCAGTCGACAGATGATATCGGTGGGCTGGGGGCTCTGGATTATATACACACATATTCTGCGCTGCTGTTCGAGGGGCGATTGATAAGTTCGTGGCCTAAGGTAGAAGGAGTCAATTTTAGAAAACCTAGCACATTTATTTTTCAACATAGTCCCCTCCTACATTTACACACTTAGTCCAGCGGTCGTGGAGCATACAGATCCCTTCTTTGTAGAAGTGGTCCACTGCAGGGGTGATTGATAGGTTCGTGGCCTAAGGTAGAAGGAGATGAGTTCTACAGCTCTCGTTACATGCACGTGCAGTTCAACTCTTTGAGCGATTATGCAGAAAGTTTGAAGTTAATAACTCATCTCTGTCTACCCTAGGCCATGAACTTATCAATCACCCCTAATGAGTTATCACGTGCATGTACGAGAGCTGTATAACTCATCTCCTTCTACCTTAGGCCAGGAACGTATCAATCACTCCTGCTGTGGACCAACTGGAGGTCCAAGACGCTCTCGTTACATGTACGTGCAGTTCAACTCTTTGAGTGATAATGCAGTTAATAACTCATCTTCTACGTTAGGCCATGAACTTATCAATCACCCCTGCTGTGGACCACTTCTACAAAGAAGGGATCTGTATGCTCCACGACCGCTGGACTAAGTGTGTGCATGTAGGAGGGGACTATGTTGAAAAATAAATGTTCTCGGTTTTCTAAAATTGACTCCTTCTACCTTAGACCACAAACTTATCAATCAACCCTGGTATTTTTACTGATATGCTGTAATAGGTTTGTTGAGTTGTACGTGTAAGGACTGGGTCTCAAGCTGTGGGGTCACTGAGGGGATGGGGGAGGTGGTGAGCGTCAGGACTCTTATTCCGTGATTGTGATCTTGTGCGTGCTTTGTGCTGTGAGTGACTGTTGGTACCATGTTTTGTATCTTGACCCTGGAGTAATGCTGTCTTGTCTGGCTGTATTCATGCACGGTTGAATGACAATTAAGCTTGAATCGGTTTGGATTCATTATCACAGTATCTCCGCCATAGACAACGGTGAGATTTGCCTCCTTGCAGGCAGCAACAAAACAAAGAATGCGTGAGAAAATCCCACCACAAGAGAGATCGACAAACATCCAGTGGGGGAATAAAGAACAAATCGTGCAATTTAAAAAATAAGCAAAGAGCACACAGAACGTGAACAGCAGAGTCTGCGAAAGTGAGTGCTCAGACACAGAGCCAGCTCAGGGCTGAGGGGAGTGAAGCCGGTCCAGGAGCCCGATGGCTACAGGCCTCAGCCATGGAGCCGTTGAATCTATTGTATTTCTTTGCACTATTGTGAATGCCTGCAAAAAATGACCCTCAAGATCGTACAGGGCCTCATATACCTACTTTGATAATGGATTTATCTTGGACTCTCAACTTTGAGCTTCGGGTCTCCGGAGCTGTGTCACGAGATGCAGCCCCCGTTCCGTTTTGTGAAAGAATTTGTGCTTCTCTTTGCAGTAGAAGGCCGTGAGTGCAGGAAAACTGCGAATGAGAAGCTCTAAATAATTAATGTCAGGAAAGAACATGTGACGGAGAAATTAACTGGAGAAAGGTTGGCCAAGTCCTAGGATGGCTTACACGCTGGGGGTTTTGAGGGGACTGTTAACCATGGTTCGTGAGAACCAACATGGGCAACGAGGATTGTCCCTAGAATCCCAGGATGGGTTTGGAAAACAAATATAATCCTTACTGTTCAAACGAGGAGGGAGGGAGGGAGGGAGAGAGAGAGAGAGAGAGAGGGAGAGGGAAAGAAAATAAATTAATTGTGGGCACATCAGTCTGAGTCAGGCTGGATCTCGGCCCAAAATGTCAACTGTTTATTCATTTCCACAGACCTGCTGAGCTCCTCCAGCATTTTGTGTGTGTTGCTTTGGATTTCCTGCATCTGCTGAATCTCTTGTGTTTTTCACGCAAGCATGGTTGTTTTTAGGTTCGTGGGGGTGGTGTTGGGGGCCGAAAGGGGAGTTAAGTGGCCTGCACAAGAAGGGGGGGGAAGTTAGAGGTCAGGCCACTGCTCCTTGCTCTGCGTTTGAAACCCAGCAACAATGTGGACAAAGGACGATGGGCCGGCAAGTGCTGTGGACAAAGACCAACGAAGACAAGAGCTAGACCTTTCCCCCCCACACCCACAGATCAGCAAATTCCACCCCCCCCATGGGATCAATTGGAACGGAGGTCCGTGTGAACAGGAGCCACGAGGGCTGGCGACCCAGGTCTAGAGTTCGAGGTCCTGTCGTCGGTGCGTCCTGGGGCCTGTACCGAAGACCGAAACCTGAAGCTCAATTGGAAGTCCAGACTGGGCCCTGGGTCTGAGAGTCCGCTGGAGAAGTCGGAAGTCTAACGTCTGCGAGTCCGGGAGTCGCGAGGAAAAGTTGGAGGCCCGTTGTCTGCGAGGCCACGGGCCTGCTGGAGGACGGAGGACTGGAGACGGCCTGCCCTGGCCCATTGCCCGCCCGAGTGAGTGTGCGAGTGGGTTTTGTTTTCTGTACAGTACTCGTGGCAGTTGTTCCGCTGAACATCGCGGGCACGCCATGTTGGTGTTGGAATGTGTAGTGACACTCCAGCGCTGTCCCCTGGCACACTCCCAGTTTGTGTTGCTTGTTCCACTGTATGTTGTATAAAGATTATTTATTCAGGTACGGCGCAGAGTAGGCCCTGCTGGCCTTTGAGCTGCGCCACCCAGCAACCCCTCGATTGAACCCTGACCTCACCGTGGGGCACGCGGCACGCAGGAGAAAACCTAGAAGCACGGCTTCCCGCCAACTGTCCCGTAAATAGACACAGAGACCTCGGTCCTGTTTATGAGCCGATGCGGGCAAAGTTCCAGACCGCAATGCATGGCGTTCACCACGCAACCGGTCAGCGACGACACCACCCCCCTCCTCTCTACGTCACCATCAAGTTTCCATAATGAGGAGCAATCAGCTGGCAGATCGGTACATAAAGGCCCCAGCATTCTGAGGACACACACCATGGGTCAACAGCGCTCTGACGATGTCCCCTCGCATGGGGATGAAACGTTGGTAAAATGGATCTTCGGGATTGGAGAACAACTCAGCCCAACCATCGACCACCACCCAAGCTACACACTTACCGAGGTATTCCCAAAATATTATTCTTTATTCTGAGGCAAAGTGCTGGAGGAGGTCAGGCAGCACATATGGAGCACAAGCAACAGACTCACGAAGAAGGGTCTCGGCCCAAAAACGCTGACTCTTTATTCCTCCCCACGGATGCCGCCTGACCTGCTGAGTTCCTCCACCATCTTGTGGGTGTTGCTCTGGCTTTCCAGCATCTTCAAAATCTCTTGTATTTTTTTTCCCTTCTTGCGCGTTGAGTTGTCTTCTGTTGGGGCTGAGCGATCAAAGCCGCCATTATTTATTGAGATACAGTGCAGAATTGGCCCTTCAGGCCCTTCAAGCTGGGCTGCCCAGAAATCCCCCCATTTAATCCTCCCTAATCACGGGGACAATTTACAATGAGCAGTTTAGATTATGAGGACACGCAGTCCTGTTTTATTGTCATTTAGTAATGCATGCATTAAGAAATGATACAATATTCCTCTGGTGTGATAACACAGAAACACAGGACAAACCAAGACTGAAAAAATAACAAAAACCACATAATTATAACATATAGTTACAACAGTGCAACAATACTATAACTTGATGAAGAACAGGCCATGGGCACAGTAAAAAAGTTCAAAGTCTCTCGAAAGTTCCACATCTCACGCAGACGGGAGAAGGAAGAAAACTCTCCCTGCCATGCCCGACCACAGTCCGACTCTGAGTCGTCCGAAAACTTCAAGCTCCGACCAGCCCTCCGACACCGAGTACCGAGCATCATCTCTATCCGAATGCTTTGACCTCAGCCTTGGTCGCCAGCAGCAGGCAAAGCCGGGGATTTTGGGGCCTTCCCTCCGGAGATTCTCGATCGCACAGTAGCAGTGGCAGCAAACCGGGCATTTCAGAAATTTCTCCAGACGTTCCTCTGCTTCTCACGTCTGTCTCCATCAAATCAGAATTGTGTACGGCATCCTGCTTACAAATACGATATCATTTCACCGGAGAGCTGCGCGCGCTGCGTTGTGCCGCCATCTTCTCCTCCCACTAATTAACCTACCGACCAGTCTTTGGACTGTGGGAGGAAACCGGAGCACCCGGAGGAAATCCACGTGGTCACAGGGAGAACATACAAACTCCTTACGGGCAGCAGCGGGAATTGAACCCATGTCGCCAGTACTGTAAAGCGTTGCGCTGGCCACTGCACCACCGTGCGATACCTGACTGTAACATCTCCTTGCCTTTTGCCCTGCCGCTGCCTCGTTACAGACAGGAGAGCTCGCGAACCCCCCCCCCTCTGCACCCCGTCCCGCCAAGCAAATAAACTACTGCCCTCACGTCGTTGGACAAGATCGCGTGACGGGATGGAAACAACGCAGGCGACCTCCATGATTGCAGTGGGGTGGGCGGTCCGGGATTAGCTCCATTGGGGACCCTCCTCGATCCACTTCACCCAGAGGCTCCCCTCACTCAGTCCCAGCCCCACCCCGCCATCACGGCCGCCCCCTTGGACGTCCGTTCGCTTCCTCGAGTGAGGGTCGGCCCTGCGGTCATTCACCTCGAATCTCTGTTGGACGTTCGCCCATCCTGAACCCAGTCAGCTGACCGGGGTCCGCCGCCGGACCGCGGTGAGGTGTGCGTTGTCTGCGTCACGCAGAGGTTTAACGCCTATCCTTCCCCTTGGTGAGTCTGGTCCACAGCTCGGGCGCAGGGAGGGCACTGCCACGTGTGCTTAACACACACGCATGTACACACATGGACACACGCATGTACACACATGGACACACGCATATACACACATGGGACACACGCATGTACACACATGGACACACGCATATACACACATGGGACACACGCATGTACACACATGGACACACGCATGTACACACATGGACACACACATGTACACAATGGACACACGCATGTACACACATGGACACATGCATGTACACACATGGACACACGCATGTACACACATGGACACACGCATGTACACACATGGGACACACGCATGTACACACATGGACACATGCATGTACACACATGGACACACGCATATACACACATGGGACACACGCATGTACACACATGGACACACGCATGCGCACACGTTCAAAGTTCATTTATTATCAAAGTATGTATACGTTACACAACCTTGAGATACGTCTCCTTACAGGCAGCCACAATAACAAAGAAAGCCAAAGTAACCCGTTAACACTGGCCGTCAGACGCCCAGTGTGAGAACAAATGGTGCAAACAACAGAAGTAAGCCAACAACACTCAGAACTGAAGTGCTCGAAAGTGAGTCTGCGACCACGAAGCCGGTCATCACCGCGGCCTGAGCAGGGCCCGTTGGGTGCAGGCCACAGCCTCAGTTCAGCGCAGAGATGAGTGAGCCTCGCGGAGCGGTGAGCCGAACGCCGGCCCGTCCCCTCGCGCCCGGCCCCTGACCTTTTCAATCTGCCTCAGCGCCTAAAGAGGCCAAACACCAGGTGGCTTCTCACTCTCGGAGCCGTGACCGACTGTGTACACCTCCACACTCATATGCCCAGCTAGAAATATAGACACACACACACACACACACTCACACCTATGCGTGAGGGTGCAGACACATACAATCAAACAAACAGAACATAAGGACATAAGAAATAGGAGCAGGAGTCGGCCGTCTGGCCCGTTGAGCCTGCTCCGCCATTCAATAAGATCACGGCTGATCTGGCCATGGACTCATCTCCACCTACCTGCCTTTTCCCCATAACCCTTAATTCCCCTACTATGCAAAAATCTATCCAACCTTGTCTTAAATATATTTACTGAGGTAGCCTCCACTGCTTCACTGGGCAGAGAATTCCACAGATCAAATATGCAAGCAAGCACGCATGCATGCAAAATGTACATCTAGAAGCACAAACACACATGCACGCACAAAAACGTACACACACACGCACCTGCACACACACACATGTGCGCACATGCACACACACACACACACGCACATACACACCCGCGCACACACACGCGCACACAGAAACGCACACACACACACACACACACCATCTTCCTCCCACCTCTGTCCCTACTCCTTTCCTCTCCCCTCTCAGCCACTCACTTCGTTCCCTCCCCACCCTAATCTCCCCCGCCAACCCGCCTCGACCTCCGCCGTCCCCTCCAGCCCACTGGTGCTGCTGCCTCCACAGGCGCTGACCCTCGTCTCTAGCCGACGCCCTCCCAGTGCATCGACTGCCTCGAGGAGAAAGAGGGCTGATGCCCCCCGTGCCCTCCGACCCGGCCGCCCTCTGCCCTTTGTCACCCCAGCAGGTTGACAAGCCTGGGAAGCCTTCCTGTCATCTCTGAGGAATCCCGTAGCTCTGAGCAATGGTCGGATCTCCAGACGGTTGTGGATCAGGAGGAGGCCTTTTGCCCGCTCCCCCCACCCCACCCGTTCCGGCCCTTGGTGCGGGGGGGGGGGGGGGTTAGGTCCAGCCCGGCCTCAGGACCTCAGGACCCGTGGCCCGGAGCTCTCAACACCGCTGCGTTTTGGTCTCGACATCTCGTGCTCTGGGATAATCAGCCAACAATTACTTTGTGCTCATGGCTCGTCTCATTGGAAGCAGATTTTCCTCAGCCTCGCTGGGAGAGGCAACAAGCTGTTTGTCAGAGTTCTTACTCATAAACATTCTCTTGCATGTCACACACTTCCTGTGTATCTTGGCAGGGGACCCTCCCCCTCCTCCAGACCCTTCTCGCTGACTGGGAGCCTATTCATAGACTCAATTTTTAATTTATTTCCTTGGGTTTTTTTTTCTACAAGGAGAACTGATTCAGTCTGTGACAATTAAGGCTTTCTCTCTGATGCATCTTTGAGGCCTGTCTCCCAGGGGCTCTCTCTCTCTCTCTCTCCTGCCCCTCCCTGTTTTTAAGTCTCTTTCCGGATCTGGACCTTTAGGAGGTGGGGTGACCCTTATCTCTGTCGCTCTGGCCCTTCCGGGCAGCCGAGTCATAGCAACAGGCCCTTCGGCCCAGCTGTTCTATCCTGTACTAGGTTCCCAACTAAGCTGGTCACATTTGCCAGCATTTAGCGCATAACCCTCTGAACCTATCCTACCTTTGTACTTGTCTAAGTACTTTTTAAGTGTTGTTAATGTGCCACTAACCCTGCACTCCAGTGGTAGAGGCATGGGGAAAGTTTGGGAGGATGAACTGTGCTGATTGTCGACAAGGCATCCCGGCGACTGGACTGGATTCGAGATTAGTAAAGGAGGCAAATGGGTGGCGGGGTGGAGACACGTCTCTACCAAAGGAGATGTGAGGTGGACAAGGTGTAGCACCTGCTTAGAATACACCCCCCCCCCCCCCAAATCAGGATCATGTGAAGGCATGGGAGGGGGTGGTGGATGGTCATTTGAGTAGCTGCTACACATCACAAGCCCTGGTTATGCGACCACTGACAGTTTCTGAAGAGCATTGAGTACTTACGGTTAAGACGGCGCTAAAGAACGTGGGTGACAGCTTCCTGGTTGTCAAAAAGGTTAAAAAAACGACTAAAAACATCACTAAAGATCTTTTCTGAGGTAAATTATCGGTGAAGGAGCAAGCGATGCCGAGGCGAGTTCGGGGGATGAGCCGAGACGGCGTGTCGCAGAGACATTGCAAGTGGAGTTCGGAAGCCTGTGCAGCTGGGCCCAGAGGGAGGTTGGCTCATTCTGAGTGGCTGAAAGGAGAACTCAGGGCCCGGGCTGAGCAGGTTCGGCGCCTGTACAACTGATCTGGGTGTGAGGCTGGATCCCCCTGGGCGCTGAGCTGATTTGAAGAGCTTGAGAGCAGCCGCGGGCTGGGCGTCGAGATCCAGGCCTGGAGCGAGTCGCTGGGCGGCGTGGTCCGGGCCACGTTTTGCTGCGGCCGGGCCTGAGTGTGAGGTACGATGCACTGTTTTGGCAGTTTAAACAACGGCCCAGATCGGGGGCGAGGGCCGATTTCGCTCGCTCTCCGCGATCTTCACTCCTCTCTCCAGGGTGCTGGGCCCTTTCGCTGTTCTTTTTGTTTGGTCAATTTAAACGCCGGCCCAGATGGAACTGGAAAGAGAGCGTGTTGGGATCCAGGGTGAGAGCTGATTTCGCTCGGTCTCCGTGATGGTCACTCCTCTCTCCATGGCGCTGAGGCTATGAAGACGGTCGCGGCTGCTGTACTCTGTGCCCACTGATACAATGAGTTGATAAGCGAGGCTTTGGGCCTACTCTGGGCTGCTCCGGGGTTCGGACCTGAGGACTCAATTTGGTCCGGAATGTTGTTGTTGCTCACTTCGATTGTTTACATGATTTGTGTTCTTTTTCCCTTCCTCTTGCACATAGGATGTTGGTCTTTTATTTTAATTTTTAATATTGGAGGGGGTGTGTCATCCATCCTGTAAAGACACTGCCCAGAAGAAGGCAGTGGTAAACCACTTCTGTAGAAAAATTTGCCAAGAACAATCATGGTCATGGAAAGACCAGGATTGCCCACGTCATACGACAAGGCATATAATGATGATTATGAATGTTCCTGCCTCAACCACTTCCCCTGGCAACTCATTCCATCTACCAACCACCCTCTGAGCGAAAAGTTGCTCTTCAGCTCTTCCCTTTCACCTTTAACCTATGCCTTTTGGTTAATTCCCCAGCCCTGTGACCCTCACAGTGATTTTATACCCCTCCCTTCACACTCCTGCCCTCCCGTGGTGAAGGGAGAAGGAGGGTTTGGGAAGATGGACCATGGTGATTGTTGTTGGCAAGTCATCTCCATAACCGGACAACCCCTGGGAATCGGGAGTGAATCCTCTTTCATTCAGTTCATTTGTTCAGTCTTGTCCCATGGTTCACTGGATGAGCCTCCTGAGGTCGTAACCTTTTAACCTAGAGACATGGCCTCCAACTCACTGTTGACTGCTGAGGGAGGTGCGCCATTAAACAGGTCGCCGGCCCAATAAAGGGGACCGGTGGCCGGTGGTAAAGCCCATCAGTGTGGTGCAGTGGATCCAGGCGAGGGATCACAAGAGGCCGCAGAGGGTCGTAGACTCCCACCATCAAGGACGTCTTCAGAAGGCAGTGATGCAAGAAGCGGGTGCCCATCACTAAGGACCCTCACCATCTGGGACATGCCCTCTTCTCGTCAGTGCCACTGGGAAGGAGGTACAGGAGCCTGAAGAATCTCGCTCAATGATTCAGGAACAGCTTCTTCCCTTCTTTTACTTACTTATTTATCTATCTCTCTATCCAACTATATATCTATCTGTCTACCTATCTATCAATCAATCTATCTATTTATCCATTTATCTATTTGTCCATCTATCTATTTATCTATCTATCTATCCATCTATCCATCTCTCTATTTAGATATTTGCTGATTGATTGATTGATGAAGACTGATTAAGGGCCTTTTCCAGCCCCTGGAGCTACAATTCCCAGCAATCCACTAATTTAACACTAGCCTAATCACAGGACAATTTGCTATGAAAAATTAACCTACCAACCGGTACATCTTTGGACTGTGGGAGGAAACCGGACAACCCGGAGGAAACCCTTACGGGTAGCGGCGGGAATTGAGCCCGGGTCACCAGTGCTGTAAAGCGTCGTGCTGACCACTGTACTACTGTGCCTTCCTCGCCATCAGACTTCTGAATGAACAATGAACCCATGAAAGCAACTATTTGTCATCTGGAATTACTTATTTATTTATTGCAACCAATTGTGAATTTTTTATGTCTTACATGGTCCTGCAGCCACAGAACAGCACACTTCGCGACCGATGTCAGTGAAAGTAAACCTGGTGTCATGGTGTGCGCTGGGATACGACTGAACCTAGGTGTGGTGGAACAACAGACTCCCGTGTAGAGACTGAAACAAGAGTTTATTTGCAGGGATTCCAGTGGAACTTCTGTGGCTCAACTGGGCAACATCGCAAGATGAATCATTTTCGAAACACAAGGACTCTGTGATAAATGCTAATCAGGAGTCCACTATAAAGAATTATGTGGAAAACCCGTGCCAGTCAAAATAAACAGATTAAACAGAAATCACCAGGGTTTAATGATTCCAGATAAGACAACAAAAATAAACAAATGCAGAATGTTGTGACTGTCACTGAAAGCCACCGATGACACATGCAGCTGGTAGTATACAAGTCTTTTTTCAGCGCACACAAGCTGACAGCACTTGCAGATGCTCTGACTCAACAGCGCATGACATTGTTATAAGCTAAGGATCAAAGGTAACAGCAGGACAATTCTACAGGTATAATGCTTCTTTTAAGTTACACATAATTTTTATACACCTAAATATTTCCTCCAAAACACCAGGCACCCAAAATGAATATTTATCACTGCTGTCTCTGAGCTGCATTCATGCATATGCAGACATTTCAGGCGAACGGGATGTTTATTGCATTCATGCATATGCAGACATCTCAGGTAACAATGGGGTGTTCTCTGGTTTGCAAAACCCCAATCTTCAGCTCTGAGCTGCATTTTAAACTCAATCTACAATCCATATTTGGACCTGAAGATGGGTTGCTGTTGAAATTAATATTTGCTATCTCCATATGCCCAGCAGCTAAATATATGCCAGAGGTTTTTGTGGATCTGGGCGACCTCTTCCAGTTCAAAACAGTTTCATTTTTTTCTCTTCTCATGACTTTTTTTTTCCTTTTCAAGGTGGTTGGGGTCCTGTCAGAGCCTGTGATCTACATCTGCACTCAAACTATGGTTTTACACAGGCAAGGGGTTTTCGCTCTCGGAACTCACCAAGCAGCCTGGCGTTTCGATATCTCCAAGTGCGATCTGGAAGACGCGCGTATTCTGGGTGCGGCCCTGTGGACGACCCGGTTCCTTGCCGATGTTGGTGATTGAAGCATTGAGGGAGATTGAAACATCGGGACAGCAGGTATACGCTGCTGTCAAAAGAAGGGCGTCTGCACTCGAGCGATCTCTCTCTCTCTCGATGGTGAGTGAGAGTCTGCAGGTCCTCGAGTCGGGGGAGACTTGAGTAATTGACACTGCAGATTGTAACATCGAAACACTGAGCAGTTGGCCTCCCTTCTCATTTGTTGCAGGAGCATCTCTCTCTCTCTCTCGCTAGTGAGAGGGAGCCTGTCTGAGATGTCGAGGTGTTAGGATGGTCTGTAGGTTTTAATAAACATGTCTACAACACAACATGTCCACAAAGAACATGTCTACAGCACAACATGTCCACAATATGTCCACAACACAACACATTCACAACACAACATGTCCACAACACAACTTGTCCACAACACAACACATTCACAACACATGTCCACAGCACAACTTGTCCACAACACAACTTGTCCACAACACAACACGTCCACAACAGAACATGTCCACAACAAAATATATCCACAACACATGTCTACAACACAACAGTTCACAATGCAACATGTCCACAACATGTCCACAGTTTGTCCACAACACAACTTGTCCACAACACAACTTGTCCACAATGTTCAGCAGGACAACTCAAACGACAAAACAACTACAACTACAGCAACACAAGTCCCTTTCACACCCACCTACTCACTCACACATACACACACACACTGAACACACACAAACTCTCACACACATACTCACACTCTCACACACACACACACACATGCATACACACTCACACACACTCTCTCACACACACACACTCACACACACACAATCACACACACACATGCACACACACTCACATGCACACACACACACGCACACACACACGCATGCACACCGCACGCACACACACTCACGCACACGCACGCACACACACTCACACACACACACACACATGCACGCACACACACTCACACACGCATACTCACACACACACACACTCACACACGCATACTCACACGCACACACACACACACACACACACGCACACCGCACGCACACACACACACACTCACATGCACACACACACACATGCACACCGCACGCACACACACTCACGCACACGCACGCACACACACTCACACACACACATGCATGCACACACACTCACACACGCATACTCACACACACACACACTCACACACGCATACTCACACGCACACACACACACACACGCACACCGCACGCACACACACACACACTCACATGCACACACACACGCATGCACACCGCACGCACACACACTCACACACACACGCACACACACACACCGCATGCACACACACTCACACACACACACTCACACGCACACACACTCACACACGCATACTCTCACACACACACACACACTCACACACACACACACACGCACACCGCACACACACACTTACATGCACACACACACACACACACACGCACACCGCACACACACACACACTCACACACGCACACCGCACGCACACACACTCACACACGCATACTCACACGCGCACACACACTCACACACACACTCACACAGGGGCAGTAAGAGGTTTCCCTCCCTGTCAGAGGAACCGGTCTCTTGCATGAGGGGCTGCAGGAAAGAGCTCAGGCCACTGAATCTACTGGGGGGGCGGAGGGGAAGGGAAGGGGGGAAGCAAGTCACCTTTTGTGGGATCTTGCCATGCAGACGTCAGCTTCATGGTTATGCTTCCTGTTCCTCTTTGCCAGCTGCAAAGCCCCCAGGGCTGTCCTAAGATGAAGGCACTATGAACTGAATCCACTTCCTCCCACTCTGGGGTGGAGGGGTGGTGTTTTGGGACCTTCCCATGGGGTCAGCCCCTGTTCCCTCATTGTCAGAGTTTTCATGAGGGAGAGGGTGGGGAGTGTTTGTACCAGCTGAATCGCGGTGCTTACCCAAAGTCTGCTGTTATCTGACCGATGAGAAATGATTTCTCTCCCCTTCAGCAGAGGGGAGCAGGCAGGCAGATCGCTGGGTGATTCATCTGGCCTGCGATCAGCGTGGATGGTCACCGTGAGTCAGCAAATCTCTCAGCCTGACCCTCTGCCCCCTCTGATCGCAACAGAGCATCACTGTGTGCCAGGGAGAGAGAGAGAGACAGAGAGAGAGAGAGAGAGAGAGAGAGAGAGAGAGAGAGAGAGAGAGACAGAGAGAGAGAGACACACACACACAACACACACACACACACACAGAGTCAGAGAGAGGGAGGGAGAGCAAGTGAGAGTGACAGAGAGAGAGAGGTAGACAGAGGGAAACAAGGAGACAAAACAGACAAGGAGAGAGTTAGAAATAGAAACAGAGTCAGAGAGGGAGGGAGAGAGTGTCAGAGAAAGAGACGGAGACAGAGAGAGAGTCAGAGAGGGAGACAGAGAGATAGACTGAGTGGCAATTAGAGAGAGATAATGAGCATGAGAGAGAGAGAGAGAGAGAGAAAGATAGAGACAGACGGTTGGAGAGGTAGAGTGAGAAACTGAGAGGGACAGAGACAGAGGGAGGGAGACAGTTTGAAAGTGAGAGAGAGAGAGATGCTGACCAGTAGTCGTTCGCAGAAAAGCCACTTAGGCTCTTGGCACCTTGAATCCCGGTTGAGGTGACCAGCTTGATCTGGCCTCAGGCTAATCGCCAACACCAGCGTTAACCCTGGAAGGCGGTGGGTGGGTTGAGTAAGGAGAATTCAGCCAAGGTACTGCCGTTTACGTCTGCTCTCTCCTGCAGTGGCTGCCTGAGTCCCTGACCTGGTCAGCGCCATCACCAAAGGAAAGCAGATGGACGCTGGTCGTGAATCTCGGGGGTTGTACCTGGTGACTTTGAAAATAAAGTTTACTTTGAACTTCAAAGCGCTGCAGTCAGACAGCAGGCTTGTGAAGTCATGAAGTCGAGTTTATTGTCATCTGCACGAGTACATGTATCCACAAGTGGAATGATATACGTCCTTGCAGCAGAATCATAGGTACATAGCATCAGAGACACAACATTCAGAAGAAAAACATATATTAAATGTGAATTATACACAACTTTTACACGAAATAATGCGAGTAGAAGACAGTCTCTGGTAGTTCAAAGTGATCAAAGTCATGATCGTGTTTGCAATACAACTATGAAATGCGCGTTATTTTTGTTAGGGTGTACTCTGGAGTTATGGGGTATATACCAAATATTAACTTCAGCAACCAGTCTTCAGACACAAACAACAGGAATTCTGCAATGTTGGAAATTCAAGCAACACACATCAAAGTTGCTGGTGAACGCAGCAGGCCGGGCAGCATCTCTAGGAAGAGGTACAGTCGATGTTTCGTCAGTCCTGAAATGTCGACTGTACCTCTTCCTAGAGATGCTGCCTGGCCTTCAGACACGAAGATGGATTGTAGATTGGATTTAAAATGCAGCCCTGAACAACAGTTGACTGCAAACCAGACAAAGCTGATTAACATTCATTTTGGGTGTCAGGAGCGTGGGTGCTAAGAAGGAGGCGATTGAAAACCATATGTAATTCACAGGAAGCATTGTAGATACATTGTAACTGTAGAATTGTCCTGCTGTTACCTTTGATCTTTAGCATATAAAAATGTCATGTAATATTGGGTCAAACAGCCCTCCCCCTCCTCTGAGAGGGTCTCATTTTGTTGAATAAAATACTTCTGTATCCACTAGCTTCAGTATCTCTCTGCTGGATTTGTCCATGTGACAACACTTTCAGTCCTGGCAGACGGTTCTGTTTTTTTAATTTCACAAATATATTAAATTCGTAAGAAATGTACACAGACACGGTGTGTAACCGTTTACGATCACGGGATTGGCCGATCTACGCATTTCCATCCATTTGCCAAAATCATTGGGTAGGCAGCCGCACATCAGACCTCGCCCACAAGCCCTCCTGCACCGTTGGCACCTCACGCCCAACGCAAGCTGCCCTCAGGAGGATGGGCTGACTATTCATCTCTTTATCAGTTCAGCGTTCACCAGCGAGGTCTGGAAGAAGATGCAAGGGTTTCTTCCTTAACTCAGAACTCTCTCGTTACCCTCTTATTTTGACTTCTTCCCCCTTCCTTTCCAGTCCTAATGAAGGGTCTCGGCCTGAATCATCGACTATTTATTCCTCTCCATAGATGCTGCCTGACTTGCCAGGTCCCTCCAGAATTTGTGTGTGTGTGTGTGTGTGTGTTGTTTGTTGCCCTGGGTTCCCAGTATCCCTCGTGTCTACTCACTCACCTAAGAACCGGTCGCAGAGACGAACGTGAACTGCTGCGGGATGACCATCAGTTTCAGTGGAAGATGCTCGCTGACTGAAGTTGGTCGGTCTTCTGACGAGGAAGATACAAGTAACAATTCCAAGGTGCGGGGTTCTGTGGCTGAGAGACGCCCTCAGGCTCAGTGCAGCCATTGTGAGGGAGTCTTTGAAGAACTGAGGCCCAGGCTTTGGGCCTACCCCAGCTGCTCCAGAACTCGGGTCCAGGGACTCAATTTGGTTCGGAGTGCTGTTGTTTGCTTTTATTGTTTATGTGATCTGTGTTTTTCCGCTTCTTCTCTGCACTTTGGATGCTTGATCTTTTTTAAAATTTGGATTCTTCTGGGTTTCTTGCTATGCGGTAGGGAATTTCTACGTAGTTTCTGGATTACGTTACATGGTCGGCACCCCACTGTGGGCCAAAGGGCCTGTAACGTGCCACAGATTTCTACGTTCTGTGTGGCTGCCTGTAAGCAGGCGAATCTCGAGATTGAGTAATTTATACATACTCTGATAATAAAGGTACCTTGAACTTTGAACTTGACCGCAGACTGGGGGTCTGCAGTCACTGGATAGTGAGAGGATGGTCCTTCTGCGACGGGCTCTCAAATGATTGGTGGGCTCATTGTTAAAGGGGGAACAGGAGTGGTTCTGATGCTCCGTAGGAGTTATGTAATGGTCTGACATCGCAAGGAACGTAGAGGAAGCAGACATCCCACCTCTCCTGGAAGTTCCAGGAGTCTCCTGCATATTGATAGCGGCCCCCTGATGCCTGGAAATTATATCCAATATCCGGCAAATCGATTTTTTTGAGAGGGAGACCAAGAGCGAGCATCCTGATTGGTCTCTCTTTGTGCTAGGTAGACCTATCAGTTTTCTCTGTGGGCGGGCTTTACAGTCGATCTCAAAAGTAATGACAGTGTTGCTCGCTGCACTGTTTGCAACAGTGACTTTTCTATTGCCCATGGTGGGTTAGGACAGTAAAAGACATGTTGAGGTGAGTTTAACAGGTGTCATTCATTCATTAGCATAGTTAACGTTATTTAAACTAGCTGGCTAGCTGCTAAGGAGCTACACTATTGATGTCCTATGTGATGAGGCCAAACTCCCTGTCGACTTGCTTAAAGTTGTAATAGAATAAACATGATAATATAATATAATATAAGTACATATTTTAATGTCACATTTTCTGCATATACCCAACTTGGTTTACAGATTAGACAAAATCACTAAACAAAGTATTACATACACCCTTGGAGGTCGACCGGGGAGGGGGTGATATGGGGTTGAAGGGGGCAGGGGTGCTACCTCCCTGAGATGAGTTTTTGCAGGGTGGGACGTCTGAGAAAGTCATGCTGATTGTAACACACACAAGATGCTGGAGGAACTCAACAGGTCAGGCAGTATCTGTGGACGGGAATAAACAGGCAACGTTTCACAAGAACATAAGAAACAGGAGCAGGAGTCGGCCATCTGGCCCATCGAGCCTGCTCCACCATTCAATAAGATCATGGCTGATCTGGCCATGGACTCACCTCCACCTACCTGCCTTTTCCCCATGACCCTTAATTCACCTACTGTGCAAAAATCTATCCAACCTTGTCTTAAATATATTTACTGGGGTAGCTTCCACTGTTTCATTGGGCAGAGAATTCCACGAATTCACCACTCTCTGGGAAAAGCAGTTCCTCCTCATCTCCGTCCTGAATCTACTCCCCAAATCTATGTCCCCTAGTTTGGGTCTCACCCACCAGTGGAAACGACTTTCCTGCCTCTATCTAATCTATCCTGTTCATAATTTTACATGTTTCTATAAGGTCTCCTCTCATCCTTCTGAATTCCAGAGAGTACAGTCCCAGGCCACTCAATCTCTCCTCATAGTCTAAACTCCTCATCTCTGGAATCAGTCTAGTGAACCTCCTCTGCACCGCCTCCAAAGCCAGTACATCCTTCCTCAGATAAGGAGACCAGAACTGCACTATCAAGGTTGTGATGTGAATGCTAGTTCCTTCTTATTTCAAAAATATATTCATGAAAAGTACATACGATCAGAACATGTCTTTCTCTTGAGCATTATCATTACCATTACGAAGGGGAAATCACGCTTGACTAATCTTCCGGAATTTTTTGAGGATGTAACTTTGAAAATGGACAAGGGAGAGCCCGTGGATGTAGAGTGCCAGGACTTTAAGAAAGCCTTTGATAAGGTCCCACGTGGGAGATTAGTGGGTAAAATTGGAGCACATGGTATTGGGGGTAAGGTACTGACATGGATAGAAAATTGGTTGGCAGACAGGAAACAAAGAGTAGGGATTAACGGGTCCTTTTCAGAATGGCAGGTACCGCAAGGCTCGGTGCTGGGACCGCAGCTATTTACAATATACATTAATGATTTAGATGAAGGGATTAAAAGTAACATTAGCAAATTTACAGATGACACAAAGCTGGGTGGCAGTGTGAAATGTGCGGAGGATGTTGAGATAATGCAGGATGACTTGGGCAGGTTGGGTGAGTGGGCAGATGCAGTTTAATGTGGATAAATGTGAGGTTATCCACATTGGTGGCAAGAACAGGAAGGCAGATTACTATTTGAATGGTGTCAAGTTAGGAAAAGGGGAAGTACAATGAGATCTAGGTGTCCTTGTTCATCAGTCACTGAAAGTAAGCATGCGAGTACAGCAGGCAGTGAAGAAAGCTAATGGCATGCTGGCCTTCATAACAAGGGGAATTGAGTATAGGAGCAAAGAGGTCCTTCTGCAGCTGTACAGGGCCCTGGTGAGACCACACCTGGAGTATTGTGTACAGTTTTGGTCTCCAAATTTGAGGAAGGACATTCTTGCTATTAAGGGAGTGCAGCGTAGGTTCACGAGATTAATTCCTGGGGTGGTGGGACTGTCATATGTTGAAAGATTGGAGCGACTGGGGTTGTATACACTGGAATTTAGAAGGATGAGAGGGGATCTGATTGAAACATATAAGATTATTAAGGGATTGGACACGCTAGAGGCAGGAAACATGTTCCTGCTGATGGGTGAGTCCAGAACCAGAGGCCACAGTTTAAGAATAACGGGTAGGCCATTTAGAAGGGAGTTGAGGAAAAACTTTTTCACCCAGAGAGTTGTGGATCTGTGGAATGCTCTGCCTCAGAATGGCAGTGGAGGCCAATTCTCTGGATGCTTTCAAGAAAGAGTTAGATAGAGCCCTTAATGATAACGAGGTCAAGGGATATGGGGAGAAGGCAGGAACAGGGTACTGATTGTGGATGATCAGCCATGATCACAGTGAATGGTGGTGCTGGCTCGAAGGGCCGAATGGCCTACTCCTGCACCTATTGTCTATTGTCTATTATCATCATCATCATGTGCTGTGTCAAATGGAAACAACCCTTCTGGTCTTTCGAGCCACACCACTTAGCAATCCTGGCCTAATCATGGGCAAATTCACAATGACCAATTAACCTACCAATCAGTATCTCTTTGGACTGTGGGAGGAAACCAGAGCACCCGGAGGAAACCCATGCAGTCATGAGGGAGAACATACAAACTGCATACAGGCAGCAGTAGGAATTGAACCCATGTCACTGGTAATGTAAAGCGTCATGTTAACCACTACACTCCTGTATCACATCACAGGCAATATAAGATTCAGACAGTCTGGTATTAAGCTTGCATCAAACAGCCGAGGGGGTTGGGCGATGCCGGAGGGGAAGGGAGGTGAGGTGCTACACACCCAAGATCGGAGGAGTTCAAAGTACATTTATTATCAAAGTATATATGCTGTATTCAGCCCTGAGATTTGTCTTCCCACAGACAGCCACGAAACAAAGAAACACCATGGAACCCATTCAAGGAAAAACATCATACACCAGGCCGGCTGGTGGCGCAGTGAGATCAGCGCCGGACTCCGGAGCGAAGGTTCCCGAGTTCGAATCCAGGTCGGGCTGCCCCCGAGCACGCTTTCCATCCGTGCTGGGTTGGGCGTCGAGCTAGCCACTCGGCCTCATAAAAAAATACAAGGTGGTCGAGTCAGGAAAGTTCATAACGTGACCCGGTTAATCCTGACACCGCGTGCCAGACAAGAATGGCTGAATGTCTGGTACGACACGCTTAAAAAAAATCATACACCAAACGGGCGAAAGAGAAAACAAATCGCGCAAATGGGAAAAGTTGAGCGAGAATCACAGAATGTGAAACATCAAGCCACAAAGTCATCGAGGCAGACTAGGAATGGTCAAGCACACGCAGCTTTCTGAGTGCCTGATCCAAGAAAACTCAGCATTTCCTGCTAGTTGTGGCTGTGCAGTTTTACCTGAAATGTGGAGCCTTTCAACAAGAGGGAGGCACAGTGAGAGCAGGGCAAGAGTCAGTTCAAAGTTCAGAGTACATTTATTATCTACAAGAAGGGTCAGAGCCGTCTCTATTTCCTGAGGAGACTGAGGTCCTTTAACATCTGCCGGACGATGCTGAGGATGATCTACGAGTCTGTGGTGGCCAGTGATATCATGTTTGCTGTTGTGTGCTGAGGCAGCAGGCTGAGGGTAGCAGACACCAACAGAATCAACAAACTCATTCGTAAGGCCAGTGATGTTGTGGGGATGGAAACTGGACTCTCTGACGGTGGTGTCTGAAAAGAGGATGCTGTCCAAGTTGCATGCCATCTTGGTCAATGTCTCCCATCCACCACATAATGTACTGGGTGGGCACAGGAGTACATTCAGCCAGAGACTCATTCCACCGAAATGCAGCACAGAGCGTCATAGGAAGTCATTCCTGCCTGTGGCCATCAAACTTTACAACTCCTCCCTTGGAGGGTCAGACACCCTGAGCCAATAGGCTGGTCCTGGACTTATTTCCATCTGGCATAATTTACATATTATTATTTAATTATTATGATCTTATATTGCTATATTTATACTCTATTCTTGGTTGGCGCAACTGTAACGAAACCCAATTTCCCTCGGGATCAATAAAGTATGACTATCTATCTATCTTATCTAAAGTAGAGTCATAGAAAAGTACACACAGAAACAGGCCCTTTGGCCCATCTAGTCCATGCCGAACCATTTAAACTGCCTACTCCCATTGACCTGCACCAGGACCATCGCCCTTCCATGTCCCATGTAGCTATCCAAGCTTCTCTTAAACGTTGAAATCAAACTGGCATGCACCATTTGCATTGGGAGCTCATTCCTCACTCTCATGACCCTCAAAGTGAAAAAAAGT
The DNA here is from genome assembly GCF_030028105.1 of Mobula birostris. Classification (NCBI taxonomy): domain Eukaryota; kingdom Metazoa; phylum Chordata; class Chondrichthyes; order Myliobatiformes; family Myliobatidae; genus Mobula; species Mobula birostris. Next base: position 10,833,438 of record NC_092379.1, read on the forward strand.
TTCCCTTCATGTTCCCCTTAAACTTCCCGCCTTTCACCTTTAACCCATGACCTCCGGTTGTAGTCCCACCCAACCTCAGTGGAAAAAGCCTGCTTGCATTTACCCTATCCAAACCCCTCATAATTTTGTATACCTCCATCAAATCTCCTCTCAACCTTCTACGTTCTGAAGAATAAAGTCCTAACCTATTCCTCATAACTCTGGTCCTCCAGAGCCGGCAACATCCTTGTAAATTTTCTCTGCACCCTTTCGGCCTTGTTGACATCTTTCCAGTAGGTAGCTAACCAAAACGGCACACAATACTCCAAATCTGGCCTCACTAATGTCTTATACAACTTCAACATAACATCCCATCTCCTCTACTCAGTACATTGATTTAGAAAGGCCAATGTGCTAGAAGCTTTCTTTACAACCCTACCTACCTACGCAACTCTTTCAATTAATTTTGGACCTGTATTCCCAGATCCCTTTGTTCTACTGCAACCCTCAGTGCCCTACAATTCACTGTGTAAGACCTACCCTGGCTGGTCATACCAAAGTGCAAAACCTCATTAAACCTTGTCTGCATTAAATTCCATCTCCCATTTTTCAGCCCATTTTTCCAGCTGGTGTAGATCCCTCGGCAAGCCACGATAACTTTCCTCGCTGTCCTCTAAACCCCCAATCATGGTGTCATTCGGAATTTGCCAATCCAGTTAACCACATTGTCATTCAGATCATTGGCATCTTGCGAGACCACGGATCTGCGCCTGGAAAGTCTTCACTCTCCAGGGCGCAGGCCTGGGCAAGGTTGTATGGAAGACCAGCAGTTGCCCATGCTGCAAGTCTCCCCTCTCCACGACACCGATGTTGTCCAAGGGAAGGGCACTAGGACCCATACAGCTTGGCACCAGTGTCATCTCAGAGCAACGTGTGATTAAGTGCCTTGCTCAAGGACACAACACGTTGCCTCGGCTGGGGTTCGAACTCACAACCTTCAGGTCGCTAGTCCAATGCCTTAACCACTTGGTCACGTGCCCGCACTTCAGATCGTTGAAATAGATGACAAACAGCAAAGAACCCAGCACCAGTCCCTGCGGCACTCGACTAGTCACAGGCCTCCAGGCAGAGAGGCCACCATCTACTCCCACTCTCTGGCTTCTTCCGCAAAGCCAATGTCTGATCCAATTTACTACCTCACCCTGAATACCGAGTGACTGATCCTTCCTGACCAGCCTCCCATGCGAGATCTTGTCAAGTGTCTTACCAAAGTCCACATAGAGAACATCGTTGCCTTGCCTTCTTCCACTTTCCTCAAAAATCTCTATAAGATTGGTTAGATATGACCATCCATGCACGAAGCCATGCTGACTATCCTTAATCAGTCCATGTCTATCTAAAAACTTATATATCCAGTCCCTTCGAATAACAGAATGTCATCATAGACAACCCTGAGATTCATTTTCTTGTGGGCATTCACAGTAAATACATGAAACACAATAGACCGCACCCAACAAGACGGACAAACACCCAATGTGCAAAAGAGACCAAACATATAACCATATAACAATTACAGCACGGAAACAGGCCATCTCGGCCCTTCTAGTCCGTGCCGAACTCTTACTCTCACCTAGTCCCACTGACCTGCACTCAGCCCATAACCCTCCATTCCTTTCCTGTCCATATAGCTGTCCAATTTAACTTTAAACGACAACATCGAACCTGCCTCAACCACTTCTGCTGGAAGCTCGTTCCACACAGCTACCACTCTCTGAGTAAAGAAGTTCCCCCTCATGTTACCCCTAAGCTTTTGCCCTTTAACTCTCAACTCATGTCCTCTTGTTTGAATCTCCCCCATTCTCAATGGAAAAAGCCTATCCACGTTAACTCTATCAATCCCCCTCATAATTTTAAACACCTCTATCAAGTTCCCCCTCAACCTTCTACGCTCCAAAGAATAAAGACCTAACTTGTTCAACCTTTCTCTGTAACTTAGGAGTTGAAACCCAGTCAACATTTTAGTAAACCTCCTCTGTACTCTCTCAATTTTATTGACATAAACAGTGTAAATACAAAAGGAAATTCAAAAGGAGTTTCGTGCTTACTGACCTGGTTAACAACGGATGGTGCAATCCGGGGTATATTACGATCGAGGAACGTGTTTGTAGACCGGATATTGAACTTTTTACTGTTGGACTTCGGCCATATTCCACCGAGATACAACATTGGGCGGCACGGAAGGTCGTTCCTGCCTGTGGCCATCCAACTTGCAGCTCCTTCCGTGGAGGGTCAGACACCCTGAGCCAATAGACTGGTCCTGGACTTATTTTCCATCTGGCATAGTTTGCATTTTGCTGTTTGATTGTTTGTGGTTTTTGTATTGCTATATTTACGCTCTATTCTTGGTTGGTGCGGCTGTAACGAAACCAAATTTCCCTCGGGATCAATAAAGTATATCTATCTATCTAAATAAGGGAAAGGAATAATAATATTAAGCATATAAGCAATAAATATCAAGAATATGAGATGAAGAGTTCTTGAAAGTGGCTCCTTAGGATCTGAGAACAGTTCAGTGATGGGGCGAGTGAAGCTGAGAGAAGTTATGCTGGTTCAGGAGCCTGATGGTTGAGGGGTGATAACTGTTCCTGAACCTGGTGGTGCAAGTTGTACCTCCTTCCGGATGGCAGCAGTGAGAAGAGAGCATGTCCTGGGTGGTGGGGGTCCCTGATGATAGATGTTACTCTCCTGTGGCAGTGCGCTGTATAGATGCGCTCAATGGAGCGAAGGGCTTTAGCTGTGTGAGAGGCTGAATCCACTACATTTTGTCGGGACCAGGCAGGGCGGAGGGTACAGACCGCTGGGGGAGGGGTACCGTAATTCCAGCAGAACAAACATTCAGGTAGAGGGTACTGTCAGGGCAGGCAGTAGTCATTTGAGTAGGTACAGCCAGTTCAGAGGGAACAGTCTGTCAGCAGAGAGGGTGCAGTCTGAAAGAGGGGCTACTGTAAGTTCAGAGGGAACAATCACTCAGAGAGAGGGTACAGTCAGTCAGGAAGAGGGTAGAGTCGTTTGAGTGTGTACAACCAGTTCAGAGTGAGCAGTTATGAGTACGACACAGGTTGTTATGCCAAGCTCAGGGGGGAATTTGGGATGAGTATTCTGGTACAGTGAGGTTCCCTGTACTCTCTGAACCCATTAGCATACTTACCGGCTTTTCACCGAAGAACCAGGCATTCCAGTTTGTTCCCATTTTACACTGGAGAGGGAGCAAGAGGGATTCACCAGAGAGTTGCCTGGCCTGGAATCTTCCGGTTGTGAGGAGAGATTGTGTTTGTTCCCCTCAGAGTGAAGGAGGGCGGGGGTTGACCTAAGGGGGAGGGGGAGTTCTGAGTTATGAGGGTCATAGTCAAGGTGAACAGTAACAAAAAGCTTTCCCCATGGCAAGTGGCGTCAAAGGACAGAGGGCGCAGCTTTGAGGTGGGGAGTGAAAGATTGAGAGGGGATCTGAGGTGCAGTTTCTTTCGGGGTCATGGGGCGGGGGGGGGATGTTCGGTTGGAATCTCGAACACAATGCCCAGGCGGGCAGTGGAGGCAGAGGCTCCCTCAATAGCCAAGGACAATGGTTCCTTAAGGTTGTTATAGCTGCGGGTGGTAATGGGGGCAAGCTCCCACTACCTATTGAATGCTCCCAATGGCGTGTGTCTCAAATAACCTCTGACAACCAAGTCCAGCTCCTGGCCTTCACGTGTGGCTTAGCTACTAATCCCGGCGAAACTGTTTCTACTGACAGGAGAAGGGGCAAAAGCGGGTTACTGGCGCCTTAAAACCAGTCGCTTCGGGCAGACGGGGCTCGTCAGCAGCTCATCGAAGGGTAGGAAAACTCTGATCTCAAACCTCCGCTGCCTGGCGGCTAAACCCTTTCATGGGGAAGGCTTCAGGAGTAAACCCAGAGGGAAAAAAACCAGAGCTGGTGTCCCCAAGGCAGTCCCACGTTGAGTTCAACGCTGACCGGCAACTCCTGCGAGGCCGCTGGTGCCAAACCGTATCGGTCTCCGCCGTCCCTTTGGGTTCATCTGATACATGGAGAGGGGGAGCTTGCTGTATGGGCAACAGCTCACTCTCCAAATCGTACTGCCTGGGCTTTGTATACCTAGACAGCTCGGATGCAATGTCCACGGTCGAACCTGACCAACGGAGACTTTTCAATTTGGTCAACAGGCAAGGCACAGCAATAAAGTGCTGTCAGTTTGGATCAGTGTAGATCAGGGGTTCCCAACCTGGGATCCAAAGACCCTTGGTTAATGCTAAGGGGTCCAGGGCATCAAAACCCCTGGTGTCGATGGTTTGGTTGAAGGTCGGCATGAACTATGATGGGCTGAAAGTCCTGAGCCTCTGCTGTGTGACTCAATGGCTGTAAGATGGTCTCGTCAGGATCTGTGCTGACCCATTTTAACCGCAGGTCTGGCCCATCACGATCACATGGGAGAAGGGAGACGTCAGACCAGTAACTCAGAGACCCAAAGGCCCTCATCACATCCTCTTCGCCCCCACAGTGCAAGTTCGAGTCTAAAAACATAAACACAAGAGATTCTGCAGATGCTGGAAATCTTGACCAACACACACACACGCACACACAAAACGCTGGAGGAAATCAGCAAGTCAGGCAGCGTCTAGGGAGGGGAATAGACAGGTGGCGATTTGAGATTGACAAAGGTTACACATTGACTATATTCACATCCACAGATGCTGCCTGCCTGGCTGAGTTCTTCTGGAATTTTTTGTGTCTGTGGGTCATTTAATTTGGCATTGCGCTCGACATGGACGTTGTGGGCCGAAGGGCCTGTTTGCATGCTGTTCCGTGTTCTATGCCTTGAGCATGCCACCCCGCCTTGCGGCCATGGCCCCGCCCTTCAGCCGCGGTGTAAAAGACAACATCGTCCACCCCTTGGGCACTCAGCTGTCCCGGCTGTGTCCGCCCCCCATAAAGACAACAACATCAGGCGAAGATGTGGCTGCAAGCCAATGGGTGGGGAGCACAATAACGATGAGGCCACCCTCAGGGTGGAGGAGCAACATCTCATATTCCGTCTGAGTAGCCTCCAACCTGATGGTATGAACATCGATTTCTCAAACTTCCGGTCATTTCATTTTCCTCTTTTTTTTCTTTTTCCCTCGCTGTTCTCTTCTTCTAATTCCCACTCTGGCCTCTTACCTCCTCCCCTTACCTGCCTATCACCTCCCCCTGGTGACCCTCCTCCTTCCCTTTCTCCTATGGTCCCCTCTCCTCTCCTATCAGATTCCTTCCTCTCCAGCCCTTGACCTTTCCCACCCATCTGGCTTCACCTTTCACCTTCCAGCTATCCTCCCCCACCCCCACCATCTTCCCCCTTCCTTCTCAGTCCTGATGAAGGGTCTTGGCCTGAAACGTCGACTGTTTACTCCTTTCCATAGATGCTGCCCGGCCTGATGAGTTCCTCCAGTTTTGTGTGTGTGTGTGTGTGTGTGTGTGTGTGTTGCTTGCATTTTCATCATCTGCAAAATCTCTTGTGTTTATGACCCCTGACCTCACCACCTCCTCAGTCGTCGTCGGAGGAGGAGTTCGCGGGGAAGAAAGGCCGGGTCACTTGATGAAGGAACCCATTGTGCAATAACTTCCAGAAGTCCATCGGGAATTCCTGAGACCACTGGGCCTTGCCTCTCTCCTGTGGTATTGGCCGCGGGGGAGCTACTTCCTTGATTCCTGGTTCCCCTCCGATAAGATGGCGGCACGTTAACATGCAGAGGCCTCTTGGGGGCCAACCAAAGGTGCTTTTTCCCTTTGTTAAATGTGTTTCTTTTTAAATCATAAGTCTATTCTGGACTCCAATAACCACGAGCACAGCAGGTCTATCACATCAGTGAGCTGCTGTTTGTTCGGAGTAGCCAGCTGGGGGTTCAGAGAAGGGGAGGCCGGCTGCCGGGCCGCGATGGGAGAGTTGGGCCCCCGGGCCACTGGGCCATGATGGGAGAGTTGGGGTGTTGGGCCACGATGGGAGAGTTGGGGTGCTGGGCCACGATGGGAGAGTTGGGGTGCTGGGCGGTCATGGGAGAGTTGGGTCGCCAGGCCCCGAAGGGAGAGTTGGGGTGCCAGGCCGCGATGGGAGAGTTGGGCTGCCAGGCCGCGACGGGAGAGTTGGGCTGTTGGGCCGCGATGGGAGAGTTGGGCCGCTGGGCTGCTATGGGAGAGTTGGGCCGCTGGGCCGCGATGGGAGAGTTGGGCCGCTGGGCCGCAACGGGAGAGTTCGGGTGTTGGGCCGCGATGGGAGAGTTGGGCCGCTGGGCCGCGATGGGAGAGTTGGGCTGCCGGGCCGCGATGGGAGAGGTGGGCCACGGGGCCGTGATGGGAGAGTTGGGCTGCCGGGCCGCGATGGGAGAGGTGGGCCACGGGGCCGTGATGGGAGAGTTGGGCTGTGGGGCTGCGATGGGAGAGTTGGGGTGCCGGGCCGCGACGGGAGAGTTGGGCTGCCAGACCGCGATGGGAGAGTTGGGCCCCTGGGCCGCGACGGGAGAGTTCGGGTGACGGACTGCGATGGGATAGTTGGGCTGCTGGGCCGCGACGGGAGAGTTGGGCCATGGGGCTGCGATGGGAGAGTTGGGCCGCTGGGCCGCAACGGGAGAGTTTGGGTGCCGGATCGCGATGGGAGAGTTGGGCTGCTGGGCCGCGATGGGAGATTTGGGCTGCTGGGCTGCGATGGGAGAGTTGGGCCGTGGGGCTGCGATGGGAGAGTTGGTCCGTGGGGCTGCGATGGGAGAGTTGGGCCGCTGGGCTGCGACGGGAGAGTTGGGCCGTGGGGCTGCAATGGGAGGGTTGGGCCGTGGGGCTGCAATGGGAGAGTTGGGCTGCCGGGCTGCAATGGGAGAGTTGGGCCGTGGGGCTGCAATGGGAGGGTTGGGCCGTGGGGCTGTGATGGGAGAGTTGGGCTGCCGGGCTGCGATGGGAGGGTTGGGCCGTGGGGCTGCGATGGGAGAGTTGGGCTGCCGGGCTGCAATGGGAGGGTTGGGCTGCCGGGCTGCAATGGGAGGGTTGGGCCGTGGGGCTGCGATGGGAGAGTTGGGGTGTTGGGCTGCGATGGGAGAGTTGGGCTGCCGGGCTGCGATGGGAGAGTTGGGGTGTTGGGCTGTGATGGGAGGGTTGGGCCGTGGGGCTGCAATGGGAGGGTTGGGCTGCCGGGCTGCGATGGGAGGGTTGGGCCGTGGGGCTGCAATGGGAGGGTTGGGCTGCCGGGCTGCGATGGGAGGGTTGGGCCGTGGGGCTGCAATGGGAGGGTTGGGCTGCCGGGCTGCGATGGGAGGGTTGGGCCGTGGGGCTGCAATGGGAGGGTTGGGCTGCCGGGCTGCGATGGGAGGGTTGGGCCGTGGGGCTGCAATGGGAGGGTTGGGCTGCTGGGCCGCGACAGGAGAGTTGGGCTGCCGGGCTGCGATGGGAGGGTTGGGCCATGGGGCTGCGACGGGAGACATAGACCAGCCGCTGGGTTGCAAGAGGAGCTGGATTAGATTCGGGGGAGCTTACCCTGGGTGCAGGCCATGCCGCTACCTGCTACTCAAAAGCACCAAGGTGTCATGCAGAGATAACGAGTGACCATCTTGGACGTTTCTTTTGCGATCGTAAGACCCTGTTGGACATTGACTGCCACAGGCCTGTTTCCCTTGTCTGGTGGAGGGACAGGAGGCGAGACAGCAGTGTCGCCTCTGTTGTAGCAAGGACTAGGCCTCAGGCCAGGGGCTTGCCTTCTGCTGCAGCCCAGGTGAGGAGGAGGCACCGGAGGCAGAATATCGTGGCGTCCGTCCTCGGTGGGTGTTACTTTTCCTGTCAGTGCTGCCCTCCAGTGTTGGATTGGTGGAATTACAAGCTGCCGGGAGCCATCAATTTGCGGGACTTGTTGGTCTAAAAATGCGTTTTCTTGTGTGACTATGTTCTTTTATTTCTCTCTCATTTTACACCGTGGCCCTGGAGGAACAGTGTCTTGTTCAGCTGTATCCTTGCATGACGATTAACCTGATCTGATTTGAGCAACGCACACAAAATGCTGGAGGAACTCAGCAGGCCAGGCAGCATCTGTGGAAAAGAGTGAACAGTCGACGTTTCGGGCTGAGACCCTTCATCAGGACCTAGTTTACCCTCTTCCATGGGAGCTGCCTGGCCAGCTGGGACCCCCCAGCGTTTTGTGTGTGTTGCTCTGGATTTTCAGCATCTGCAGGTTCTCTCCTCTTTGATTTGCTTTGAATGGCGTCTCTCAGGCCTCAATCGCCATTTTAAAGGGGACGCCATCCCTCGGTGTTAACGCTTTCCGAGGTGAGATATCCCTGCTACTGTTGGTGATGGACTGCCATAAGGTTCAAAAGCCACACCGTGATAAAATGAATGAGCTCCGTGAGAGGCAGGTTGAATGGGAAAGGGCAGGGGGAATGCCGAGTGAGATTGCTCCAGCTATTCCGGCTGTTTGCCGCTCTCCCGCTGGTGGTTCCCGAAGTTCCGCGTTTCAGGATCAATTATCGTCGCCCAGGCAACAGCCGGAGTGGGAGGGAGTTCACCGCCAAGGGCTAACCTGGAGAAGAGCGCACAGTGCAAATCTCCCAGTGCATTCCCAACGCTCCCCTTCCTCCCTCCAGCAAACTCAAACAAGATGGTGCCCTTTAACGGGGTCAAATTATCTCCCATTTTCCCAGCAGCGTTTCGATCAGGGGTTCCCAACGTTTCTACGCCATTAACTGAGGGGTTTGTGGACCTCCCTGGTTGGGAACCACTGATCTAGGCGGAAAACCCTCTCTCTCTCCTCACTTCAGCTTCTCCTTCCTTCCAGTCAGAACAACTTGGACCCAAACGTTAATTCTCATTTTTTTTCTCTCTGTCTCCACGGACGCTGCTTAACCTGCTGAGAGTTCCCTACCTTCTCTGTTTTACCTCAGGTTTGCAGCATCTGCATAATTTTGCTGGTACTTTCTGTCATGGCGAGGGTCAGGTGCAATCGGACTTGCCCTGGGGATGTGTGATGAAATGGTGTAGAGGGAGCTTCATTCCATGTCCGACTCACATTGACTGTGTCCCAGGGAATGTGTGATGGGACAGCATGGGGTGTGGGTGGGGAGTTTCACTCTGTGTCTGACCGACACTGCCCGTATCCCCAGGAATGTGTGATGAGATGGTGTAGAGGGAGCTACATTCTGAGTCTAACTCACACTGACTGTGTCCCGGGGAATGTGTGATGGGACAGTGCAGAGGGAGTTTCACTCTGTATCTAACTCACACTGACCCTGCCCTGGGAGTGTGTGATGGGACAGTGTAGAGGGAGATTCACTGTGTATCTAACCCACACTGACCCTGTCCTGGGAGTGTGTGATGGGACAGTGCAGAGGGAGTTTCACTCTGTATCTAACCCACACTGACTCTGTCCTGGGAGTGTGTGATGGGACAGTATAGAGGGAGATTCACTCTGTATCTAACCCGTGCTGTCCCTGTCCTGGGAGTGTGTGATGGGACAGTATAGAGGGGGATTCACTCTGTATCTAACCCGTGCTGTCCCTGTCCTGGGAGTGTGTGATGGGACGGTGTAGAGGGAGATTCACTCTGTATCTAACCCGGGCTGTCCCTGTCCTGGGAGTGTGTGATGGGACAGTATAGAGGGAGATTCACTCTGTATCTAACCCGTGCTGTCCCTGTCCTGGGAGTGTGTGATGGGACAGTATAGAGGGAGATTCACTCTGTATCTAACCTACACTGACCCTGTCCTGGGAGTGAGTGATGGGATGGTGTAGAGGGAGATTCACTCTGTATCTAACCCATGCTGTCCCTGTCCTGGGAGTGTGTGATGGGACAGTGTAGAGGGAGCTTCACTCTGTATCTAACCCACACTGACCCTGTACTGGGCGTGTGTGATGGGACAGTGTAGAGGGAGTTTCACTGTGTATCTAACCCACACTGACCCTGTCCTGGGAGTGAGTGATGGGATGGTGTAGAGGGAGCTTCAGTCTGTATCTAACCCGTGCTGACCCTGCCCTGGGAGTGTGTGCTGTGAGTCTATGTTTTTGAAATGGGAAGTTTTTGACCATCGTTCTCCCACCATGAGAACAATTGCTATATTTGTGTTGCGAGACCTCCGTTTATGAACTGGTGCCTGTTTTTCAATGGGTCGTGTTACACTTCCAGTCTGAATGCGAGAGAGAGGAAACTAACAGGATGATGTCAGCAGGCAGGCCACAGGCCAGAGGGGAGAGTGTTTCTGAAATTCACTTCCTCCCTCTGCCACCTCAGCGCCAGACTCAGGGTGGGGGGGTGCTGTGTGGTCTCCCGGCCCCTGACTGACATCCCCGTCCAACATCAGTGAAAGGCAGAAGGAGGACGAAAAGCGGGTGTCCCTGAGAGGGATCGATGTGGCTCCCCCGGGTGCTAATCTCCCACCCCTCTGCCAGAATGCTTTTACACCCAGACTCTGAGTAACCAGTCAGACGCTGCGCCCTTCCCCTGGGGCATATTTCACGCACTTGGAACTTCTCTGTTCCCCTTTGTGGCATTTGAAAGTGGAGCTCGACTAGAAATTAGCCTTACAGCTGGTGTTTACAGACTCTGAGCTCTTTGGGCTGAGGCATCGGCGAGGCGGAGGGGCCAGCCGTGTCTCCGGAGAACGTCGAATGTCAGAAGGGGCTGAGAGTTCACTTCTCCAGAGGGCCTGCGGTCCTGGGGCGGGAATATCTGGAACTTCGAACAGCGAGGGACCTGCACAATGGAGGAAGCGGAAATCTGAGACCTGTTGTAATCGTCCTGGGCCAGGGAGCAAAAGCTGTTCCGGCTGTGTGGCCTCTTCCTGCCTCTGTTCCTTGCGATTGCTCTTGTAGTGTGGCAAAAAAAAGGACATTGGGTTAATAGCTAACAAAAGAAATAGATGTTTACGCACAAACGACAAAGGCACAGGTGGTGGCGTGGAGACATAGAGGTGTTTGCGAACATGAGAAAGACTCGGGATGCAGGAAATCCAGAGCAACACATACACACACACACACACACACACACACACACAAAACGCTGGAGGAACTCAGCAGGCCGTGAATAAACAGCCAATGTTTTGGGCCAAGGCCCTTCGTCAGGGCTGAGAGAGAAAGGCGAAGATGCCAGAATGAAAAAGGCAGGGGATGGAAAGAGCTGGGTGGGAAAGGCGAAGGGCAGGAGAGGAAGGAGTCTGATAGGAGAGGAGAGCGGACTGTGGGAGAAAGGGAAGGAGGAGGGGACCCGGGGGCGGGGGGGGGAAGTGAAAGGTCAGGCCATCTCTTCTGCCACGATGAGGTCACCTTCAGGTTGGAGGAGCACCAGCTTATATTCCGTCTGGGTAGCCTCCAAGCTAATGGCATGAACGTCGATTTCTCCTTCCGGTGAACAAATTTCATCCCTCCCCACCCCTTTGTCTAATTTCCCACTCTGACCTTCACTTCTCACCTGCCTACTGGAATGAGTACAGTCACGGCGGGGAGGGAGGAGGCGGAATTTGGATGCACATGAGCTGAAAACAGGAAATAGGGAACCAGCGTGCACAAGCTGAGCCAAAGAGGCTCTCTCCACGTCCTATGACAGGCTACTGGCCCTTTCTGTATCTCTCTTTATATACCCTCCAGGTATCACCCCTGTGTCTGGGTAGTGCAGCTCTTCCCAAGGGCTGGCTGTGCACTTCAGCTTCAAGGGTGCTTCCCATCAAGCTCTGTGCATTCACACAGCCCAGCATCTAATGGCAGAGAGCATGCCCTGTGTGTAAAATCAGCAGTACCACTCAGTGGCTGCTTTATTGGCTCCATCCTGTACCTAACAGAGCGGCCACCGAGCATGCGTCCGTGGCCTTCTGCTGCTGCCGCGGCCCGTCCACTTCGAGGTTCAACGCCTTGTGCATTCAGAGATGCCCTTCTGCGCACCATGGTTGTAACGCGCGGTTATTTGTCAGCTGTCAGCTTGAACCAGTCTGGCCATTCTCCTCTGACCTCTCCCTCCTTAACAAGGCATTTCCTCCCACAGAACTGCCACTCACTTGATTTTTTTTTGTTTCTTACACCATTCCCCATAAACTCTAAGAGACTGTTGTGCATAAAAATCCCAAGAGATAAGCAATCTCTGAGATACTCAAGCCACCCCATCTGGCACCAACAATCATTCCACAGTCAAATTCACTTCGATCACATTTCTTCCCCATTCTGATATCTGGGCTAAACAACCTCTTGACCATGTCAGTGTGCTTTTTTTTGCAGAGAGTTGCCATCACATGGTTGGCTGATTAGGATTAACAACCATTAATATTTATTAATTAATAAAGTGGCCACTGAGTGCATGTTGCATTATCGTAGTGAAATGTAATTAGCTGTGATGGCCAAGATTTGCTTTGGTGGTTGGCAGCTCGTGGTCAGTGGTGTACCACAGGCAACACACATCAAAGTTGCTGGTGAACACAGCAGGCCAGGCAGAACTCTAGGAAGAGGTACAGTCGACGTTTCGGGCCGAGACTCTTCGTCAGGACTAACTGAAAGAAGAGCTAGTAAGAGATTTGAAAGTGGGATGGGGAGGGAGAGATCTGAAATGATAGGAGAAGACAGGAGGGAGAGGAATGGAGACAAGAGCTGGACAGGTGATTGGCAAAAGGGATATGATAGGATCATGGGACAGGAGGTCCAGGGAGAAAGAAAAGGGGGAGGGGGGAACCCCAGAGGATGGGCAAGGGGTATAGTGAGAGGGACAGAGGGAGAAAAAGGAGAATGAGAGAAAGAATGTGTGTATAAAAATAAGTAACAGATGGGGTACGAGGGGGAGGTGGGGCATTAGCGGAAGTTAGAGAAGTCAATGTTCATGCCATCAGGTTGGAGGCTACCCAGACGGAATATAAGGTGTTGTTCCTCCAACCTGAGTGTGGCTTCATCTTTACAGTAGAGGAGGCCGTGGATAGACATATCAGAATGGGAATGGGACGTGGAATTAAAATGTGTGGCCACTGGGGATCCCTGTGTACCACGTGCGGTAATACTTGGATATGAAGGTGAGAGTTGGGATTAGTAAGTTTGCAGACGACACAACAATTTGTCAGCATTGTCGGTAGTGAGGAGGGCGGTCTTGGGTGGCAGAGTGAGATCGATCAGTCGAGGAGATGGGCAGAACACCGGCAGGTAGAATTTAGTCCTGGACGGCAGAACGCGGCAATGAAGTGGCTAGCGTAACGCTTTACCACGCCAGAGATCGGGGTTCAATTCTCACCTAATTCCACCGTGGTCTACAAGGATTTTGTACGTTTTCTCCTTGACCGTGTGCGTTTCCCCCGGGTGCTCTGGCTCCTCCCATGCCCCAAAAGACATGGGTTAGTAAGTTGTGAGATTACTAGACAGGTATATGGAGGAATCTAAGGTGGGGGTTATATGGGAGGCAGGGTTTGAGGGTCGGCACAACATTGTGGGCCGAAGGGCCTGTACTGTGCTCTACTATTCTATGTTCTATGTTCTATGTTGGCACTGAAAATGAATCTCAGGGTTCTATGTGGTGATATATATGTACTTTGATAATAAGGAATTACTTTGAACTTTAAACTTTTGAACTTTGGTTGCAGAATGACGCCAAGACAGCTGTGTTGGTCAGTGACGTGAGTGACGTATTTCATTGTATGGTTCGATTTTTCGATATACATGTGACAAATAGAAACATATAACATAGAAATCTACGGCGCATTACAGGCCCTTCGGCCCACAATGTTGTGTCAACCATGTAACCTTCTCTAGAAACTGACTAGAATTTCCCTACTGCATAGCCCTCTATTTTTCTAAGCTCCATGTACCCATCGAATTTCTTAAAAGACCTTATTGTATCCATCTCTACCACTGTCGCCGGCAGTGCATTCCACGCACCCACCACTCTGTGTGAAAAGCTTATCTCTGACATCCATCCCCCTTGTACCTATTTCCAAGCACCTTAAAACTGTGCCCCCTCGTGTTAGCCATTTCAGTCCTGGGAAAAAGCCTCTGGCTATCCACACGATCAATGCCTCTCATCATCTTGTACACCTCTATCAGGTCACCTCTCATCCTCCATTGCTCCATGGAGAAAAGGCCAAGTTCACTCAACCTATTCTTATCAGGGATGCTCGCCAATCCAGAAAACATCCTTGTAAATCTCCTCTGCCCTCCCTCTATAATATCCGCATCCTTCCTGTAGTGAGGTGACCAGAACTGAACACAGTACTCCAAGTGTGGTCTGACCAGGGTCCTATATAGCTGTAACATTACCTCTCGGCTCTTGAACTCAATCCCACAGTTGTTGAAGGCCATCACACCATACACCTTCTGAACAACACTGTCAACCTGCACAGCAGCTTTCAGTGTCATAGAACCATAGAAACTACAGCACAGAAACAGGCCTTTTGGCCCTTCTTGGCTGTGCTGAACCATTTTCTGCCTAGTCCCACTGACCTGCACACGGACCATATCCCTCCATACACCTCCCATCCATGTATCTGTCCAAATTATTCTTAAATGTTAAAAAAGAACCCGCATTTACCACCTCGTCTGGCAGCTCATTCCATACTCCCACTACTCTCTATGTGAAGAAGCCCCCCTTAATGTTCCCTTTAAACTTTTCCCCCCTCACCCTTAACCCATGTCCTCTGGTTTTTTCTCCCTTTGCCTCAGTGGAAAAAGCCTGCTTGCATTCACTCTATCTATATCCTTCATAATTTTATATACCTCTGTCAAATCTCCCCTCATTCTTCTACGCTCCAGGGAACAAAGTCCTAACCTATTCAACCTTCTCTGTAACTGAGTTTCTCAAGTCCTGGCAACATCCTTGTAAACCTTCTCTGCACTCTTTCAACCTTATTTATATCCTTCCTGTAATTTGGTGACCAAAACTGAACACAATACTCCAGATTCGGCCTCACCAATGCCTTATACAACCTCATCATAACATTCCAACTCTTATACTCAATACTTCGATTAATAAAGGCCAATGTACCAAAAGCTCTCTTTACGACCCTATCCACCTGTGACGCCACTTTTAGGGAATTTTGTATCTGTATTCCCAGATCCCTCTGTTCTACTGCACTCCTCAGTGCCTTACCATTTACCCTGTATGTTCTACCTTGGTTTGTCCTTCCAACGTGCAATACCTCACACTTGTCTGTATTAAACTATGGACACGGACCTCAAGATCTCTCAGATCCTCCACACTGCCAAGAGTCTTGCCAGGTAATCTTTATTTTTTAATCTTTGAAAAGTGAGATACTTTGAGAAAAATAACAGGGGTCTGGGATACACAGTGAGTACCCAGGATCGCTGGTGTACTTCCAAACATACCCGAAGGCAGAAACATGGTGGGGAAGACTTGCCTTTGTTTGCCAGGGACAGAATGTGAGAACAAGGAGGTTTTGGAACAACTTTATTAAAAGGCGAGCTTGGCCACACTGGAGGTCTTTTCTGGAAAGCTTTTGATTTAAGTGCATGGGTCTCGAACTGGCATGGATAACTTCACTCACCCCAACACCAAACTGATTCAACAACCAATGGACTCACTTCCAAGGACTCTACAACCCATGTTCTGAATGTTTATTGCTTATTTATTTATGTGTTTTTTGTATTTGCACAGTTCATTGCATTTTGCACATTGGTTGTCTTTGTCGGGTGTGGTTTTTCATTGTGTCTCTTGTGTTTCTTGTATTCACAGTGAATTCCTGCAAGAAGATGCATCGTGGGGTGGTATAGGGTGACGTGTATGTACGGTGCTTCACACAAAATGCCGGAGGAGCTCAACAGGTCGGGCAGCCATGGAAATGAACAGGCAGTTAATGTTTCTTGTCGAGACTGTCTCAGCCCGAAACGTTGACTGTATCCTGAATCTTGTGTGTGTCGCTTTGGACTTCCAGCAACAGCAGAATCCCTTCTGTTGATCTGTGTGTACTTTGGTAAACAAATTTTCTTTGAACCTTGACCTTTGAAGAGGAGTCAGGGATTTAGAAAGGAGGAAGAGTTGATGGGGATGGAAGGTACCGTCAGTCTGGCTGGGATACCATCTTTACCCAGAACAATGGGTACCATCTTGACACAGAACAATGCAGCCCATGACTTCCAAGTGTTAAAATGAAGCAGGTTCACAGGTTTAGTGAGTGAGACAGAAGGGACTGACCACGACTAAGCATATTAACCATTTATTTCCACACAGTAAAACTTTCGACCAAACATCAATGCCACCCTGTTACACAAACAATGCCACTAAACGTTCAGTGACACCTCAAGCTCAACAGGGTATCTCAGCAAGTCACACAGTAACACAACTACAAAGCTAAACATTCAACAAACAGAAACTTAGCTAAGAGTGCGTGCGGGCCCTGCCACATCTGCAGCACACTTTCCCGATGCTTCTTCAAGCCCTGGCCGTGACCTCAGTGTGAAGAGGAGCCCCTGGAGACAAAGGAGAGCACGCGAGTCTCTCGCACGTGCCATTCTCATAACCCTGAGGTGCCCCGAACCAGACGCTGTCTATGCGGTGATCAAGGCGACCGATGGGAAAGAGCCGCTGCATCCTTTGAACGGGCTGAACAGCGACCGGCGCGGCAGAGGCGGCTTTCGATCGGCACGCAAACTCGACCTTCACATTACCCCTTGTCGACGCCGAGCGCAGCACCACGTTTAAGGGGGCCTGCCCCTGCTCACCTCCTTCGCTCCCCTGCACGCTCACGTGTCCAACAGGCAGCCTCGTAGATGCCAGCAGCCCCCCTCCGGCAGACCACCCTAGGCACCTGCCTCTCTGGGTGTGGAAAGCATTTCCCAGGTCTGACTTGGCGCGCCATTCCTCGTGAGTGAGCACACCAACGCTGGGGCGTGTCTCTTGCTTTGTAGTCTGCCAGGAACTACTTTTGCCCTGTGATGTGGACACCACCCCCCTCTGAATGTCAGTCTATCACGTATTCATCCGCCCTCGATGGTTCAGTATTTCAAGGGTTCCATTTACTATCAGAGAACGTATACAATTTACAACCTGAAATTCTTACTCTTCACAGACGTCCTCGGAACAGGAAAAAAACCCAAAGAATGGCTGACAGGGAAAATGTTGGAGCCCCAAAGTCCCCCCACCTCCAGCAGCAAATCATCAAAACTCTCCCCTCCCCTCTCGCCAATTCCAGCAGGAGGCATCAGCCCACCCACCACCCACAAACAGATCGTGATCGAGAGTCCATTACCCAGCACTTCAACGTGCCACAGGCTCTCCCTCGCTCTAATGAGGGAAGAGCGAGGCATCACTCCCTCCACAGCGAGAGGGTAGACCAGCAGCTCACTTTTTCGATGTCTCCATAAATAGTTCCTGTTTCAGGCAGTCCGCTTTGACGAGCGCCTTTTGATATGTCCCTCTGATCTCCTCTGCCCAGAGTTCCCCCGGCAGGAAATCGCCGCTCCCGCTTGGGGACCGATATGCACGCTGAGCTATAATAAAGCACTTCCTGCCCGCCGAGTCCTTCCTGTTGAACAAAGTCCACTTCCTGCGTCACGATCAATATTGTGGCAATGGGCATCGTCACCACCTTCACATCGGGAGGCAGGGACGGTGGGGACAAATCACCAGAGCTTGCCCAGGCAGGGCGTCTCCATGGCAGCCACTGTTTTCCCAGAGTGCTCCACCGTTGCTGCTGGAATGGGCATTGGCCCATGTAAAGGTTAAGGGTCAGCTTTCCCTGTCACACGTACGTCGAAGCACACAGTGCAACACAGCATTGGCATCAGATCAAACCAGCGAGGATTGTGCTGGGCAGCCGGTCACACTTCCAGCCTTCCTACTGCTTATTAAATCTAGCCATACGTCTTTGGAAACCGGCCACGCTATTGGGTGCATTTAAGGTAGAGGTTGATGGATTCTTGATTGGTCAGGGCATGGAGGGATATGGGGAGAAGGCAGGAGATTGGGGTTGAGAGGGAAAATGGATTGGCCATGATGAAATGGAAGATGGATATATTCCTGCTCCTGTATCTTATGGTCTTATGGACTGTGGGAGGAAACCAGAGCACCTGGAGGAAACCCACGCGGTCGCGGGGAGAATGTACAATCTGATTACAGGCAGCAGTCGGAATTGAACCCAGAACAATGATCGTTGGCGCTGTAAATCAATGTGCCAACCACCACACCACCATGACGACCCAGATATACGGAAATGCAGTGAAAAGCTTCCCCTGCGTACTGTTCACACAGATCAAATCATTGCACAGTGCCTTGAGGTAGGACAAGGTAAAAGATAACTATTTATTTATTTCTCTTACTTAATGATAGGGCACAGAACAGGCCCTTCTGGCTCTTGATAAAAGCACCAGTGAGGCCTCATTTAGAGTATCGCGAGTAGTTTTGGGCCCCTTATCTCAGAAAGGATGTGCTGAAACTGGAGAGGGTTCAAGGGAGGTTCATGAAAATGATTCCAGGATTGAAAAGCTTGTAGTAAGAAGAGCATCTGATCACTCTGGGCCTGTATTCACTAGAATTCAGAAGAATGAGGGGTGACCTCATTGAAACCTATCGAATGGTGAAAAACCTCGATAGAGTGGATGTGGAGAGGATGTTTCCTTTGGTGGGAGAGTCTAAGACCAGAGAACACAGCCTCAGAATAGAGGGGCGTCCTTTTAGAACGGGGATGAGGAGGGATTTCTTTAGCCAGAGAGTGGTAAATCTGTGGAACTCGTTGCCACTGGCAGCTGTGGGGGCCATGTCTGTGCGTATGTTGAAGGCAGAGGTTGATAGATTCTTGAATGGTCAGGGCCTGAAGGGGTACGGGAGAAGAATGCAGAAGACAGGGGCTGAGAGGGAAATTGGATCAGCCATGATGAAATAGTAGAGAAGGCTAGATGGGCCAAATGGCCTAATTCTACTCCCATGTCTTATGGTCTTATGGTCTTATAACGAGATAGATTGTGAAGTGAAGAATCCAAGTTATCGTACTATGGAACCAGGTAATAGCCTTACAACAGTGGGGTAGAAGCTGTCCTTGGGCCTAGTGGTACGTGCTTTTGGGCTTTTGTATCTTCTGCCCAATGGGAGAGGAGAGAAGGGAGAATGTCCTGGAGGAGTGGCTTTGATTACGCTGGCCGCTTTACTGAGCTAGTGAGATGCATAGACAGAGTCAAAGCTCAAAGTTTGAAGTAAATTTATTATCAAAGTATGCGTATGCCACCCCGAGATGAATTTTCTTGCAGGGGCTCACAGGAAAGTGAAGAAGTGCCATAGAACCCTACACACAAAGACTGGCAAACAACCAGGGAGCAAGAGGCAACTAACTGTGCAAATACAAAAAGGAAGAAAAAAAATAATGAATAGATAAGCAATAAATATTGAGAACATGAGAAGAAGAGTCCATAGGTTGTGGGAGCACTTGGAGCTGGTGGTGGACCTGAGGAGAGCTGAGGTACCGGTGACCCCTGTTTCCATCCAGGGGGTCAGCGTGGACATGGTGGAGGATTACAAATACCTGGGGATACGAATTGACAATAAACTGGACTGGTCAAAGAACACTGAGGCTGTCTACAAGAAGGGTCAGAGCCGTCTCTATTTCCTGAGGAGACTGAGGTCCTTTAACATCTGCCGGATGATGCTGAGGATGTTCTACGAGTCTGTGGTGGCCAGTGCGATCATGTTTGCTGTTGTGTGCTGGGGCAGCAGGCTGAGGGTAGCAGACACCAACAGAATCAACAAACTCATTCATAAGGCCAGTGATGTTGTGGGGATGGAACTGGACTCTCTGACGGTGGTGTCTGAAAAGAGGATGCTGTCCAAGTTGCATGTCATCTTGGACAATGTCTCCCATCCACTACATAATGTACTGGTTGGGCACAGGAGTACATTCAGCCAGAGACTCATTCCACCGAGATGCAGCACAGAGCGTCATAGGAAGTCATTCCTGCCTGTGGCCATCAAACTTTACAACTCCTCCCTTGGAGGGTCAGACACCCTGAGCCAATAGGCTAGTCCTGGACTTATTTCCTGGCATAATTTACATATTATTATTTAACTATTTATGGTTTTATATGGCTATATCTATACTCTGTTCTTGGTTGGTGCAAATGTAACGAAACCAATTTCCCTCGGGATCAATTAAGTCTGACTATGACTATGACGTTTCAGTGGTGGGGCAAGTGAAGATGAGTGCGGTTATTCCCCTTGGTGGAGATTCTGATGGTTGAGGAGGGGATAGCTGTTCCTGAACCTGGTGGTGTGGGTCCTGAGGTTCCAGTACCTCCTTCCCGATGGCAGCAGCAAGACGAGGATGGTGGAGGCCTCCTGATGATGGATGCTGCTTTCCTGTGGTGGCGTTCCTCGTGGACGTGCTCAATGGCGGGGTGGACTTTGCCTACAACGGACTTCTGTAGACTTTTCCGTTCTCGGGCACTGTTGTTTCCACACCAGGCCGCGATGATCTCTACTGTGCAACGGCAGAAGTCGGTCAAGATTTTAGATGACAAAGATGAATCTGCACAAATTCTAAGGAAAAAGAGGTGCTGTCTTTGTGGCAGCACTGATGGGTTGGTCCCAGGACAGATAACCCCAAGGAGCTTACAGTTCATTAACCTCTCCACCTCTGATCCCCTAATGATGACTGGTTTATGGACCTCTGATACGATGAGCTGTGTCCACAAGTCTCCTCAGGTTTTTGTGGCCACAGTGCGGAGATGCTGCCACCGAGCATCTTGACTGATTCCTTCCCTTTAACCCTGCGACTTACAATCGGCAGGGGATCTATTTATAACGAACCGGGAGCTGACGGAGCGGTGTTTACACAGCAAGAGCACTCAGGAACCACATCCTGTCATTGGGAGGGGCCAGTAATTCCCGGGGCCTGGCCTCACGGTCAGGGTGTGCCACTTCCAGACTCGGAAGCTTTAATCCGGTTAATTAAACGAAATGAAATCTGGGATCAATCAGTTATTATCTGCCATAAAGACCATGAAACCACCGCACAATCACGCAACACCCGTCTGGTCCACTGATGCTCAGTGCGTGACCACTGCTGTGTGGTTGGCTCATGTGATTACTGCATTGATCTGGTCAGCCCGTCAGTCAGAACTGGCCTAGCAACACCTTCCCTGGGCCATTGTAAACTCTGATAATCTGGCATCTGCTGCTCCTTGATGCTACTAGAGTGTCATCATTATGCGCCATCATATGACATCATCATCAGGCGCCGTGTCGCACTGACATGGGCGATCATCACCATGATGGTTCCTGGCAAATTCTTCTACTGAAAGTGGTTTTCCATTGCCTTCTTCTGGGCGATGTCTTCACAAGACGGGTGGCCTCAACCATTGTCAATGCTCTTCAGAGCTTGTCTGCCTGGCGTCAGTGGTCACATAATCAGGACTTGTGATCTGCACCGGCTGCTCGTACGACCATCCACCACCTGCCCCCATGGCTTCACCTGACCCCGATCGGGGGGCTAAACAAGTGCTACTCCTTGCTCAAGGGTGATCTGCAGGCTAGCGGAGGGAAGGAGGGCTTTACTCTTCCTTTGGTAGAGATGTATCTCCACCCCATGTGTGGGCACGTGGCCAAGTGGTTAAGGCATTGGACTGGTGACCTGAAGGTCGTGAGTTTGAGCCCCAGCCGAGAGAACGTGTTGTGTCCTTGAGCAAGGCAATTAATCACACATTGGTCTGCGACGACACTGGTGCCAAGCTGTATGGGTCCTAATGCCCTTCCCTTGGACAATGTTCCCTTGGGCAGTGTTATGATAATTGTGGGGGATTTTAACATGTGAGTAGATTGGAAAAATCAGGTCGGCACTGGATCTCAAGAGAGAGAATTTGTAGAATGTCTGCGAGCTGGTTTTTTAGAACAGCTTGTTGTTGAGCCCACTAGGGGATTGGCTGTACTGGATTGGGTATTGTGTAATGAACCGGAGGTGAGTGGAGAGATTGAGGTGAAGGAACCCTTAGGAGGCAGTGATCATAACATGATTGAGTTCACTGTGAAATTAGAAAAAGAGAAGCCGAAATCTGATGTGTCGGTGTTTCAGTGGAGTAAAGGAAACTACAGTGGCATGAGAGAGGAACTGGCCAAAGTTGACTGGAAAGGGACACTGGCGGGAAAGACGGCAGAGCAGCAGTGGCTGGAGTTTATGCGAGAAATGAGGAAGGTGCAAGACAGGTATATTCCAAAAAAGAAGCAATTTTCCAGTGGAAAAAGGGTGGAACCGTGGTTGACAAGAGAAGTCAAGGCCAAAGTTAAAGCTAAGGAGAGGGCATACAAGGAAGCAAAAATTAGTGGGAAGACAGAGGACTGGGAAGTCTTTAAAACCTTACAAAAGGAAACCAAGAAGGTCATTAAGAGAGAAAAGATTAACTATGAAAGGAAACTAGCAAATAATATCAAAGAGGATGCTAAAAGCTTTTTCAAGTATATAAAGAGTAAAAGACAGGTGAGAGTAGATATAGGACCGATAGAAAATGATACTGGAGAAATTGTAATGGGAGATGAGGAGATGGCAGAGGAACTGAACAAGTATTTTGCATCAGTCTTCACTGAGGAAGACAGCAGGATACCGGACACTCAAGGGTGGCAGGGAAGAGAAGTGTGCGCAGTCACAATTACGACAGAGAAAGTACTCAGGAAGCTGAATAGGCTAAAGGTCGATAAATCTCCTGGACCAGATGGAATGCACCCTCGTGTTCTGAAGGAAGTAGCTGTGGAGATTGCGGAGGCATTAGCGATGATCTTTCAAAAGTCGACAGATTCTGGCATGGTTCCGGAGGATTGGAAGATTGCAAATGTCACTCCGCTATTTAAGAAGGGAGCAAGGAAGCAAAAAGGAAATTATAGACCTGTTAGCTTGACATCGGTGGTTGGGAAGTTGTTGGAGTCGATTGTCAAGGATGAGGTTACAGAGTACCTGGAGGCATATGACAAGATAGGCAGAACTCAGCATGGATTCCTTAAAGGAAAATCCTGCCTGACAAACCTATTACAAATTTTTGAGGAAATTACCAGTAGGCTAGACAAGGGAGATGCAGTAGATGTTGTATATTTGGATTTTCAGAAGGCCTTTGACAAAGTGCCACACATGAGGCAGCTTAACAAGATAAGAGCCCATGGAATTACAGGAAAGTTACATACGTGGATAAAGCATTGGCTGATTGGCAGGAAACAGAGAGTGGGAATAAAGGGATCCTATTCTGGTTGGCTGCCGGTTACCAGTGGTTTTCCGCAGGGATCAGTGTTGGGGCCGCTTCTTTTTACATTGTACATCAACGATTTGGATTATGGAATAGATGGCTTTGTGGCTAAGTTTGCTGACGATACGAAGATAGGTGGAGGGGCCGGTAGTGCTGAGGAAACGGAGAGTCTGCAGAGAGACTTGGATAGATTGGAAGAATGGGCAGAGAAGTGGCAAATGAAGTACGATGTTGGAAAGTGTATGGTTATGCACTTTGGCAGAAAAAATAAACGAGCAGACTATTATTTAAATGGGGAAAGAATTCAAAGTTCTGAGATGCAACGGGACTTGGGAGTCCTCATACAGGATACCCTTAAAGTTAACCTCCAGGTTGAGTCAGTAGTGAAGAAGGCGAATGCAATGTTGGCATTCATTTCTAGAGGAATAGAGTATAGGAGCAGGGATGTGATGTTGAGGCTCTATAAGGCACTGGCGAGACCTCACTTGGAGTACTGTGGGCAGTTTTGGTCTCCTTATTTAAGAAAGGATGTGCTGACGTTGGAGAGGGTACAGAGAAGATTCACTAGAATGATTCCGGGAATGAGAGGGTTAACATATGAGGAACGTTTGTCTGCTCTTGGACTGTATTCCCTGGAGTTTAGAAGAATGAGGGGAGACCTCATAGAAACGTTTCGAATGTTGAAAGGCATGGACAGAGTGGATGTGGCAAAGTTGTTTCCCATGATGGGGGAGTCTAGTACGAGAGGGCATGACTTCAGGATTGAAGGGCGCCCTTTCAGAACAGAAATGCGAAAACATTTTTTTAGTCAGAGGGTGGTGAATCTATGGAATTTGTTGCCATGGGCAGCAGTGGAGGCCAAGTCATTGGGTGTATTTAAGGCAGAGATTGATAGGTATCTGAGTAGCCGGGGCATCAAAGGTTATGGTGAGAAGGCGGGGCAGTGGGACTAAATAGGATAAAATGGATCAGCTCATGATAAAATGGCGGAGCAGACTCGATGGGCCGAATGGCCTACTTCTGCTCCTTTGTCTTATGGTCTTATGATCCTATGGACAACATTGGTGTCGTGGAGAGGGGAGACTTGCAGCATGGGCAACTGCTGGTCTTCCATACAACCTTGCCCAGGCCTGCGCCCTGGAGAGTGAAGACTTTCCAGGCGCAGATCCATGGTCTCGCAAGACTAACGGATGCCTTAAATCTCCACCCCAACATCTGCTCCTGGACTAGCAGGGGGCCCTGATAGCAGCTTCCTCTGCATTGGTGAGACCCGAGGTAAGTTGGGGGGATCTCTTTGTCGGGCATCTCCGCTTCATCCGCCAAAAGCATAATTTTCCCCGGGGCCAAACATTTTAATTCCCCATTCCCATTCCCGCTCTGACGTGTCAGTCCGTGGCTCCCTTTTGTGCCAAAATGAGGCCACCCTCAGGGTAGGGGAGCAACACATCATATTCCGTCTTGGTAGCCTCCAACCTGATGTTCTCCTTCCGGTGACTATTTTTCTTCTTTTCTTTTCCTTCTCCCCTCCTCTTCCCTCTTCTCCCATTCCCCACTCTAGCCTCTTACCTTTCTCCTCACCTGCTTCCCGCTGGATCCCCTCCTCCTTCCCTTTCTCCTAGAGTCCACTCTCCTCTCCTGTCAGATTCTTTCTTCTCCAACCCTTAAACTTTCCCACCCACCTGGCTTCACCCAGCACCTTCCAGCTTGTCCTCCCCCTCGCCCCGCCTTTTTATTCTGCCGTCTTCCCCCATCCCTCTCAGTCCTGGGGAAGGGTCTCAGCCTGAAACGTGGACTGTTTGTTCACCTCCAGAGATACTGCCTGACCTGCTGAGTTCCTCCAGCACTTTGTGTGTGTTGCTTTGAATCGGTAAATCAATTTATTATTGTCAAATGCATCATGGTTCAGTGAGAAACTTTGTTTTGCGTGCCACGCATACCGGTCGTTTCGACACATCAGTGCATCGAGGTAGTACAAGGGAAAACAACGAAAGAATGCAGAATAAAATGTTTTATGTAATTCTTGGAGAAAAATAAAAGCATTTTTGCACTTTTCTTTACTCTTTCTAAGTGTTGAATGATGTTTTGTTTTCGTTGTTTCACGTCATGCCAGCACACCACAGCAAACTCCTGATACGTGTCAATAAACTTGCTTACTGTCTGTTACACCATTAACGTTTAGAGTAGCAATGAAGATCCTCCATCTCTGGCGGTGTTCCTCATGTCAGCAGCTTCCTCTCGGTTTTCACTACTGTCAGTCATGCAAGTCCCGGGTGGAGGCTCAGGAATACCGTCACACTCGGATGTAGAAGGATTCTTTATTGCTGTTTCCATAATAGTTTTGTTTTACCAGTCAGGGTTGAAACCCCCCCTGAACCAGGAGGGCCGGTGAACCACCCTTAGTCTGGACTCTGCCCTTTGACCTGTTTGGCATGGGTGACCCTACCAAGAACCAAAGCATAAACCCCTGACTCCAGCCAGCGTAGCTCTCCAGGTCACTGAGGCACGCAAGCCTCCAAACCTTACCACAAGGCTGTGGTCCTCTTGGAGGTCATCAGAATCAGAATCAGGTTCGTTATCACCGGCGTGTGTCGTGAGATTTGTTAACTTAGCAGCAGCAGTTCAACGCAATACATAATAATATAAAAATAAATAAGTAAATCAAATACTGTAAACGTATTTAATGGATTAAAAATCGTGCAAAAACAGAAATAATATATATTAAAGAAGTGAAGTATTGTTCACGGGTTCGATGTCCATTTAGGAATTGGATGGCAGAGGGGAAGAAGCTGTTCCTGAATAGCTGAGTGTGTGCCTTCAGGCTCCTGTACCTCCTACCTGATGGTAGCAATGAGAAAAGGGCATGCCCTGGGTGCTGGAGCTCCTTAATAATGGACGCTGCCTTTCTGAGACACCGCTCCCTGAAGGTGCCCTGGGTACTTTGTAGGCTAGAACCCAAGATGGAGCTGACTAGATTTACATCCCTCTGCAGCTTCTTTCGGTCCTGTGCAGTAGCCCCTCCATACCAGACAGTGATGCAGCCTGTCAGAATGCTCTCCACAGTACAACTATAGAAGTTTTTGAGTGTATTTGTTGACATGCCAAATCTCTTTAAACTCCGAATGAAGTATAGCCACTGTCTTGCCTTCTTTACAACTGCATCGATACTTAAATGTATATAGCAAATAAAGTTGATCTTTGACCCTACAGATAGAGTGGCATGCAAAAGTTTGGGCACCCCTGGTCAAAATTTTTGTTACTGTGAATAGCTAAGCGAGTAAAAGATGAACTGATTTCCAAAAGGCATAAAGTTAAAGATGACACATTTCTTGAATATTTTAAGCAAGGTTACTTTTTTATTTCCATCTTTTACAGTTTCAAAATAACAAAAAGGGAAGAGGGCCCGAAACAAAAGTTTGGGCACCCTGCATGGTCAGTACTTAGTAACAGCCCCTTTGGCAAGTATCACAGCTTGTAAACGCTTTCTGTAACCAGCTAAGAGGCTTTCGATTCTCGTTCGGGGGATTTTCGCCCATTCTTCCTTGCAAAAGACTTCTAGTTCTGTGAGATTCTTGGGCCATCTTGCATGCACTGCTCTTTTGAGGTCTATCCACAGATTCTCGATGATGTTTAGGTCGGGGGACTGTGAGGGCCACGGCAAAACCTTCAGCTTGCGCCTCTTGAGGTAGTCCATTGTGGATTTTGGGGTGTGTTTAGGTTCATTATCCTGTTGTAGAAGCCACCTTCTTTTCATCTTCGGCTTTTTTACAGACGGTGTGATGTTTGCTTCCAGAATTTGCTGGTACCCTCTACCAGTCATGTCAAAGTGAAAACAGATCTCTACAAAGTGATCTAAAGTAATTGCAAAGATAAAGCTCAAAATAATTGATTGCACAAATATTCATCCCCTTCAAGTCAGTATTTAGTAGATGCATCTTTGACAGCAATTATAGCCTTGAGTCTGTGTGGACAGGTCTCTATCAGCTTTGCACATCTGGACACTGCAATTTTTCCCCATTCTTCTTTACAAAACTGCTCAAGCTCTGTCAGATTGCATGAGGATCATGAGTGACCAGCCCTTTTCAAGTCCAGCCACAAATTCTCAATTGGATTGAGATCTGGACTCTGACTTGGCCACTCCAGAACATTAAATTTGTTGTTTTTAAGCCATTCCTGTGTGGCTTTGGCTTTATGCTTGGGGTCTTGTCTTGCTGGAAAACAAACCTTCTCCCAAGTCGCAGTTCTCTTGCAGACTGCATCATTTTCCTGCCAGATTTCCCTGTATTTTGCTACAATCCTTTTACCCTCTACTTTCACAAGTGTTCCAGGGCCTGCCGTAGTGAAGCATCCCCACAGCCTGATGCAGCCACCACTATGCTTCATGATAAGGAAGGGGTGTTTTTGATGATGTGTGGTTTTCGGCTTACACCAAACATAACGTTTAGTCTGATGGCCAAAAAGCTCAATTTTCATTTCATCAGACCATAGAACCTTCTTCCAGCTGACTTCAGAGTCTCCCACCTGCCTTCTGGCAAACTTCAACCAAGATTTCATGTGAGTTTTTTTTCAACAGTGGCTTTCTCTTTGCCACTCTCCCATAAAGCTGTGACAGGTGAAGCACCCAGGCAACAGTTGTTGTAAGTGCCGTCTCTCCCACCTCAGCCACTGAAGCTTGTAACTCCTCCAGAGTTGTCATAGGTCTCTTGGTGGCCTCCCTCACTCGTCCCCTTCTTGCACGGTCACTCAGTTTTTGAGGACAGCCTGCTCCAGGCAGATTTACAGCTGTGCCAAATTCTTTCCATTTCTTGATGATTGACTTAACTGTACTCCAAGGGATAATCAGTGATTTGGAAATTTTCTTGCAGCCATCTCCTGACCTGTGCTTTTCAATAACCTTTGTGCGGAGTTGCTTGGAGTGTTCTATTCCCTTCATGGTGTAGTTTTTGCCAGGATACTGACTCGCCAGCAGTTGAACCTTCCAGATACAGGTGTATTTTTACTACAGTCAATTGAAACACCTTGACTGCACACAGGCGATCTCCATTTAACTAATTATGTGACTTCTGAAACCAATTTTCACTTTGACACGGAAGAGTGTTTTTCTGTTGCTCAGTGTCAAAAAAGCCAAATTAAGCCCACTGTGATTCAATGTTGTAAAAGCAATAAAACATGAGAACTTCCAAGGGGGTGCATACTTTTTATAGGCACTGTGACACTGCAAGTCCTTTAGCTTTTGATTAGCCAAGACTAAAACTAGACTGCTCAGCCTGTCTAGCACCCCCCCCCCATAATTTTATACACCTCTGTGAGTTTTCTATGCTCCAAAGGGTAAGGGTAAGAGTAACCCCTCCCTTGAACATGTTCTGAAACTTTCAGACTCAATGACGGGGGGTGTTACCAACTACCAACCAAAATTCAGCCTGAATACAAGACCATACAACCACAAGGTAAAGGAGCAGAATTAGGTCATTTGGCCCATCCAGTCTGTTCTGCCATTTCATCATGGCTGATCCATTTTCCCTCTCAGCCCCAATCTCCTGCCTTCTCCCAGTATCCCTTCATGCCTTGAGTAATCAAGAATATATCAAACTCTGCCTTAAGTATACATAAAGACTTGGCCTCCACAGCTGCCTGTGGTTACAAATTCCACAGATTAACCACTCGTTCAATGAAGAAATTTCTCCTCATCTCCATTCTAAAAGGACACCACTCTATTCTGAGGCTGTGTCCTCTGGTCTTAGACTCTCCCACCACAGGAAACATCCTCTTCACGCCCACCCTATCAAGGCCTTTCACCATTCGGTAGAGTTCAATGAGGTCACCCCTCATTCTTCTGAATTCCAGTGAATACAGGCCCAGAGCCATCAAACGCTCTTCGTATGACAAGCCATTCAATCCTGGAATCATTTTCATGAACCTCCTTTGAACCCTCTCCAGTTTCAGCCCATCCTTTCTAAGATAAAGGGCCCAAACCAGCTCACAATGCTTCACGTGAGGCCTCGCCTGTGCTTTATAAAACCTTAACATTACATCCTTACAGCTTGTTCAGTGATGAAAGGGAGTAGGTGTTCACACAATGTGTGGAGGGCGTTGCAACTGCTGTCCCTTGGAACCTGTTGGGACAGGACTGTTGTGTATAGAGACGGTACTGGAGTATGGAGGGTAGGCCCTGTTGCCATGGATATGTTATTCAAGTAGACATCACTAGACAGCACAGTGAGGCACGGGTGGGTCTGTATCCTCCCGTGGGAAACAGTTAATAATAAATTAAGTAATTTATAATGAAATGGAATCTGCAGTCTTGCTGGAAATGAAAGGGAACGGCTTGCCAATCTCCATTGAGGAATGAAACTTGCTGTCTTTAGCCATAGTCAACAGTGTACATTAGATCCTGATCCCCGACCGGTGTCTGCATGACCTCTGACCTGACCCTTGACCCGTGTCTGTGCGACGTCTGACCCCCAACTCTGCCCAACCCCTGACCGATGTCTGCGTGACCTCTGGCCCGAATGTACCTGACCCCCTGACCGGCATCTGAATAACCTCTGACTTGACTGTGACCCCCTTGGTCTGACTGTACGTGACCACTGACCAGCGTCTGTAGTGAACCCTGATCTATGGTGGTCCCCTGACCCGGGTCTACATGATCGCACCCCCCCACGCTTATTGGACTGTACGTGACTCCAGTCCTTCACTGCTGGACACTCAGTCTTGGTGAGAGCTGCCGTCTCATAGACCTGCTTCACCGGATGGAATGGAAGGCCTCGCTCTGTTATGAACACCTGGACAGCTGTTTATAACCACAGGGACTGTTTACAGACCCTGGGAAACCTGATATAAAAGTCCTGCACAGTCTTTTGTAAACACCACGGCCAGCCTGCTGTGAAGTTCAAGGGCTGCTCTCGAAAAGCACCGGGGGGCGGGGAGCCGAGTTTCAACACCTGAGGGTCCAGTTACTAACAACCCGGCGCGCTTTCGTTTAACTACCCAATGCACCACGGAGAGCATTTTTACTGGCTGCACCACCGTCTGGTATTGGGGGGGGTGGGGGGAGGTATGGCACTTGCTCAGGATCGGGAGAAGCTGCAGGAAGTTGTAAACTCCATCGGCTCCATCATGGGTGCGAGCCTCCGTAGTGTCCAGGACATCTTCAAAAGGCGATCCCTCAGAAAGGTGGCATCCATCATTGAGGACGTCCAGCAGCCTCTTCTCAACGCCACCATCAGGAAGGAGGGACAGGAGCCTGAAGGCACACACTCAGCGATTCAGGAACAGCTTCTTCCCCTCTGCCATCCGATTCCTGAATGGACATTGAGCCCGTGAACTACCTCACTACATTTTCCTCTCTTCTTGGACTATTTATTAAATCATTGCAGCCGCTCCGAAATGATATCGTATTTGTTAAGTAGGTACCGTGCACAATCCTGATTTGATGGAGTCAGCCGTGAGAAGCACGGAGGAACATCTATAGAAACTTCTGAAATGCCCGCTCCGCTGCTGCTGCTACTGTGCAATCAAGAATCTCCGGAGGGGAAAGGCCCCAAATCCTCGGCTTTGCCTGTTGCCTGTTGCTGGGGCCGGGATCGAAGCGCTCGGCAGAGATGGTGCTCGGTGCTCGGTGTCAGAGGGCTGGTCGGAGACTCGAAGTTTTCGGACGGACTCAGAGTTGGCTGTGGTCGGGTGCTTCCAGGGTGCTGCATCGGCAAGTTTGCGGCGCTGGAGGTTCGTGGCAGGAAGAGAGTCTGCGTGAGATGGTGGGACTTTCG
Organism: Mobula birostris; assembly: GCF_030028105.1. Lineage (NCBI taxonomy): Eukaryota > Metazoa > Chordata > Chondrichthyes > Myliobatiformes > Myliobatidae > Mobula > Mobula birostris. The sequence continues at coordinate 10,864,361 of NC_092379.1, forward strand.
AGAGACTTTGAGACTTTTTTTTACCGTGCCCATGGTCTGTTCTTTATCAAATTACAGTATTGCTTTGCACTGTTGTAACTGTATGTTATAATTATATGGTTTTTGTCAGTTTTTTTAGTCTCAGTTTGTCTTGTGTTTCTGTGATATCATTCTGGAGGAACGTCGTATCATTTCTTAATGCATGCATTTGTAAATGACAATAAAAGAGGACTGCGTGTCCTCATAATCTAATCTAATCTAATCATAATCTAATTTAACTTTCTGTTTTTTATATACAGTTCCTAATGTAAATTACAGTTTTTATTAGGTATTGCAAGGTACTGCAGCCACAAAAAACAGTAGATTTCTTGTCATAATCCTGACTCTTATTCTAGCAAACAGGCCAAGGCCAAGTGTTGGGGATTCAACCAGCAGTCCGTTACACGAAAATCATGGATAGATTGTTACAAACCCGTTTCGCAGGCCTTTTAGATTCAAAGTAAATTTATTATCAAAGTATGCTTATGTCACCATGTACAGCCCCGAGATTCATTTTCTTGCGGGCATACTCGATAAATCCATGATGGAATAGTGACCATAACACAATCAATGAAAGACCACACTGATTTGTGTGTTCAACCAGCGTGCGAAAATCAACACACTGTGCAAGTACAAAAAGAAAGAAGTAATAATAGATAAATAAGCAATAAATATTGAGAACGTGAGGTGAAGAGTCCTTGAAAGTGAGTCCACAGGTTGATGGCGTGAGTGAAGTTGAGGGAAGTTATCCCCTCTGGTTCGGGAGCCTGATGGTTGAGGGATAGTAAATGTCCCTGAACCTGGTGGTGCGGGTCCTGAGGCTCCTGTACCTCCTTCCTGATGGTTGAAGGGTAATAACTGTCCCTGAACCTGGTGGTGCGGGTCCTGAGGCTCCTGTACCTTCTTCCTGATGGTTGAGGGATAGTAAATGTCCCTGAACTTGGTGGTGTGGGTCCTGAGACTCCTGTACCTCCTTCCTGATAGTAGCAGCGAGAAGAGAGCATGGCCTGGGTGGTGGGGGTGTCTGACGATGTATGCTGCTTTCCTGCAACAGCATTTTGTAGAACATGGAGTATAGTACAGGAACAGGCCATTCGGCCCACAGTGTTGTGCTGAATCAGTAAATCAACAAAACCCTCCTACCTACACCATGTCCCTATCCTTCCACCTTCCTTACATCCATGTGCCTATCCAAACCTCTCTGAAAGGTCTCTAATGTATTTGCCTCCACCACCATAACGGGCAGTGCATTCCAGGCATTCACCAGTCTGAGTCAAAAACTTGCCCCTCACATCCCCCTTGAACCTACCCCCTTCTCACCTTCAATACACGTCCTCTGGTAGTAGAGATTTCAGCCCCCCCGCCTCAGTGGCCATGTGGGTGTGCTCGGTGCGACGTAGATCTTTACCTGTGGTGAGTAATACCCATAAACACAGGAACAAGGTGTACTTACTGACCGCCTATCTGTTTGGTTCTCTCTGCTTGAACAAACTGCTGAGAAGTATTGAAAAGAAACAAGAACAGCACACAATGGAAACCATCGACAGTCTGCTGCAAATAACATGCACAGCTGTTAATAAATACCAGGGCAACTTCGTGGACAAACTTCCCTTAACCATCCGGTCAGTGTTTCGTGAACAGCATCAACAATAGATAGCTCTCCTGTTGGTTGTAAACAGCATGGGCTGACTGCCCTTTAAGCTTTTTCAAAAATCTATTTAGGGAAGGTCTTCGGGAAAAGCAGCCCTTGAAAATGTTGTTGTGTGTGGATCGGGAAGCCCCAGGATTGAGCAGCAAGGGTGGGGTCTCCAGCGTCCAAACCTGTACAGACTGGTGATTACAAACAGGAGAAATCAGCAGGCACTGGAAATCCAAAACAACACGTACACTCACACACACACTCACACACACAGATACACATTCACACACACACACTCTCACACACACACACATATACACACGCACACACACACACACACACTCACACACACGCACATATACATAAACACACACACACTCACACACACAGATACACACACACACTCACACACACACACTCACACACACAGATACACACACTCACACACACACATACACACACATAAACACACTCACACACACACTCACACAGACACACTCACACACAGACACAGACACACACACACACACTCACACACAGACACACACACTCACATACACACACACCCACACTCACACACACACCCACACACACACACACACACACTCATCCACACACAGACACAGGCAGACACACTCACACACAGACGCACACACTCACATACACACACACCCATACTCACACACACACACACGCACACTCATCCACACACAGACACAGGCAGATTCACACTCACACACAGACACACACACACACACACACACACACACACACACACACACAGATACACACACACACTCACACACATACACACACACTCACACCCACACACAGATACACACACACACACTCACACACACACACACTCTCACACACACAGATACACACACATACACACACACTCACACACACAGATACACGCACACACTCTCACACACTCACATACACACACACCCACACTCACACACAGACACACACACACACACACACAAACCACACACACACACACACACATACACACACTCTCACACACACACAGATACACACACACACACTCTCACACACACACTCACACTCACACACAGACACACACACACACACTCACACACAGACACACACACACACAAACCACACACACACACACACACACACTCACACACACACTCACACACAGACACACACTCACACTCATACAGACACACACAATGCTGGAGGAACTCAGCAGGTCAGGCAGCATATAAGGAGTTATGGTCCAAATAACAGGCAAGCTGTGATGCTTTCAACAGATAGTTCATGGGACATTTAACACCAGTGTCCTCTGTAAGGAGTTTGTACCTTCTCCCCGTGACCATGTGGGTCTCTTCCCACAGTCCAAAGGTTAGGAGTTTAATCAGTCATTATAAATTGTTCTGTGATTAGGCTAGGATTAAACCGAGGGATGTTGGGTGGCTTGGCTCGAAGATCCACAGTGTGTCTCCGTATATAAATAAATAAATTGCCCTCTACTCACTGTTTTCCCTCCCCTCCCCTCCCCTCCCTTCGCCCACCTGTCCCCCTCGAGTACTGCTAACTCACTGCGAGCAGGGGTAGAATCCAAGATGGCAGCAGGTGACTGAGGGAGACTGACAGACATACAAACTTCCTAACACCCCCCTCCCATCCACCTCCTTTCATACTCCTTCCCAGAAACTGCCATCATCAGTCTCAGACCCTTGTTCAGGCCCAACATGTTGACTGTTTATTGAGTCCTGATGAAGGGTCTCGGCCCCAAACATCGCCTGTTATTTGGACCATAAATCACAGGAGCAGAATTAGGCCATTCGGCCCATCGAGTCTGCTCTGCCGTTCCATCATGGCTGATCTATTATCCCTCTCAACCCCATTCTCTTGCCTTCTTCCCATAACCTTTGACACCCTGACTAATCCCCAGCCCATCCACCGCCACCTTAAATATACCCAGCGACTTGGCCTCCACAGCCGTCTGTGGCCGCGAATTCCTCATGTTCCCCACCCTCTCGCTAAAGGAATTCCTCCTCGTTTCTGCTCTGAAGGGACACCATTTTACTGTGAGGCTGTGCCCCCTGGTCCAAGACTCTCCTGCCGTTGGAAATATCATCTCCACGCCCGCTCTGTGTAGGCCTCTCAATGTTCAACAGGTTTCACTGAGATCCCCCATCGTTCTCCTAACCTCCAGCAGGCACGGGCCCAGGAAAACCAAAACGCTCCTCATACATTAACCCTTTCGTTCCTGGGACCATTCTCATTAAAATCCTCTGGACGCTGTCCAGTGCAAACCGTGGCTGCCTGTTGCGTACACTGTGAGCTAGCTGTTGTAGGAAATATGGCTACTTGCTGCAGACACCTGTTGCTGGTCGCACCCACCTTCGACGGGAGACCTGCGCGGGAGAGTTTTTAAAGTGGAGAAGCCTTTGCGGTGGGGTGGTTCCACTCTCTCGACTCAGAAGTCCGGGTTCCTGGTAAAGACCTGATTGCCCAGGCCTTCAGATTCCGAACTTGTCGAAATTCCTGGCTGTCCCCGGCATCTCTAAAGCTGAATGCTTGAAACCGCGGTGAGTGAAACGGTTCCAGATTGTCTTACTCTGTTTCTCGCCAACTACCAGTGACAAAGGGAGAGGGAGGGGAAGAGTGGGGGGGGGGGGAAGAGGGGAGAGGGAAAGGGGGAGGAAAATGGAAAGGGAGGAGAGGGAGAGAGGGAAAGAGGGAGGAGTGATAGGATACAGTCTTTAATTGGCTGTGAGCCAGTGGGAAATGATAGCAAACTCTCACACGTTCGTACAGAAGATCTTTGCTCTTTTCGGGCGCTCACGCACAGGGCAGGTCCAGGCCAGGCTGATTCCACACACTTGTGTTTGCTGTGTGCGACATGGAGAAGAGCCGACGCTAGACCCGGAACCCTTGTGCCAAAAGACTACCACCATCCTCTTTATGAGGTCACAGAGCCATACTGCATGGAAAGAGGCCCTTCAGCCCAACTGGGGTGTGCTGACCCTCTGGCAAAAGGTTTGGATATGGCCCAAGTGTGGAGAGAGAGAGAGAGAGACACACACACACACTGAAGCAGGTCGACAGTTCACTGAGCTGTTGTAGAATTTAAAAGAAAAGTAAAATAATAAACGTTAGGCCAACAGGGCCATTAACTTAAACTCTCAAACTGAAAGTTAATGCCAACACCACGGCTGGAAGCAATAAATAGATATTAAATGAACTCCAAGCAACATACCCGAAATGATGGTGGAACACAGCAGGCCAGGCAGCATCTATTGGAAGAGGTACATTTCGGACTGAGACCTAAATGAACTCCACCCCTTTCGGGTGGCTGTTGAAATGGTAGCCCTCTTTCCCGAACAAAGACGAGGGTAAGCACGGAGCATAAACGTTGCTGTGCTTTTGGTCAAGTGTCAACAAGACTAGAACGAAGAGAAGGGAGTTAAATGGCACCCTAATGAAACAGTAACTAGCTGGAACATGCAAACTCTTGGGCTCAATTGCCGAACTTGCATTGGAGATCGTCTGCGTAGATTCTACAGCAGAGTCCACGGTGTGACACCAACATTCCTAACTAAGCTAGTCCATGTTTGGCCCATATCCCTCTAAACCTCTCCTACCCTGTCCAAGGAGCTTTTAAATGCTTTTATTATACCTGCTTCAATCACTTCCTCTGGCAGCTTGTTCCATATATTGACCACTCTCTGGGTGAAAAATTTGAGCCTTAGGTTCCAATGAACCTTTTCAAAAAGGTAACTTCCATCATTAAGGTCCCCCATCGTCCTCTTCTCATTGCTAACGTCAGGAAGGAGATACAGGAGCCTGAAGACACACACTCAACGATTCAGAAACAGCTTCTTCCCCTCTGCCATCAGATTTCCGAATGGACATTGAAATCATGAGCACTGCCTCTCTACTTTTTTATTTCTATTTTGCACTACTTATATACGAGGGGTGATTGGGAGCCCAGATTGGGCAAGGAATTATAGTGAGAGGGACAGAGGGACAGAGGGAGAAAAAAGGGGGAAATAAATAAATAATCTCCTTGCCCATCCTCTGGGTTCCCCCCTCCCCCTTTTCTTTCTCCCTGGGCCTCCTGTCCCATGATCCTCTCATAGCCCCTTTGCCTATCACCTGTCCAGCTCTTGGCTCCATCCCTCCCCCTCCTGTCTTCTCCTATCATTTTGGATCTCCCCCTCCTCCTCCCACTTTCAAATCTCTTACTAGCTCTTCCTTCAGTTAGTCCTGACGAAGGGTCTCGGCCTGAAACGTCGACTGTACCTCTTCCTAGAGATGCTGCCTGGCCTGCTGCGTTCGCCAGCAATGTTTATGTGTGTTGTTCTAAAACTCATCTTCTTCTGCCTTAGGCCATGAACTTATCAATGACCCCATCTGTGGACACTTTCTGGAGGTCCAAGATCCGTATGCTCCACGACCGCTGGACTAAGTGTGTAAATGTAGGAGGGGACTATGTTGAAAAATAAATGTGCTAGGTTTTCTAAAATTGACTCCTTCTACCTTAGGCCACAAACTTATCAATCACCCCTCGCATATATATTTCTAATTATAATTTAAAGTTTATATTACCTATTTTTAAAAATTCATTGAGCTATAACATGAAACAGGTCCTTCTGACCCTATGAGCCACACCGCCCAGCGACCCCTGATTTAACCCCAGCCTAATCGCGGGACAATTTACAATGACCAATTAGCCTACCAGCCGGTACACCTTTGGACTGTGGGAGGAAGCCGGAGCCCCCAGAGGAAACCCACGCGGTCACGGGAGAATGTACAGACTCCTGACAGACAGCGGCGGGAATCGAACCCGAGTTGCTGGCACTGAAAAGCGTTGTGCTGACCAGCCGCAAATCTCACAGCATACGCCAGTGATATTAAACCTGATTCTGGTTCTGATCCTATGCTCATACCTTAAACTATGTCCTCCAGTTCCTGATTCCAAACCCTGGGAAAAAGACTGCGCGCATTTAACCTAATCACGCCCTCATGATTTCCTACACCTCCACAAGATCACTCCTTCCAGAGGACCTCAACAGATTCTGCAGATGCTGGAAATCCTGATTAACACTAAGAGAATGCTGGAACAACTCAGCAGGTCGGGCAGCATCGATGGAGAGGAATAAACTGCCGACGGTTCGAGACGAGAACGGCAACAGTTTGTTCCTCTCTGTAGATACTGCCTCCTCCAAGAGGACCACAGCCTCGTTGTAGGGATTGGAGGTTTGCATACCTCAATGACTCGGAGAGCTACGTTGGCTGGAGTCAGGGCTTCATGCTTTGGCTCTGGGTAGGGTCACCGATGCCAAACAGGTCAAAGGGTAGAGGTCAGACTAAGAGTGGTCCACCGGTCCTCCAGGTTCGGGGGTTCAGCTCAAAGCTAACAACCCTGACTGTTACGGAAACAGCAGTGAAGAATCCTTCTACATCTGAGTGCGACGGTATTCCTGAGTCTCCACCCGGGACTTGCCTGACTGATGGTAGTGAAAACCGAGAGGGAGCTACTGACATGATGAAGGAAGCCCTGAACACCACCAGAGATGGAGGACCTTCATTGCTGCCCAAAACGCTGGCGGTGTGACAGGCAGCAAGAAAGGGTAAGGTCACTCCTTGTTTCCCTGTGGTCTAATGAATAAAGTCCGATAGCCTGACAGCATCTCCCTGTACACAGTACTCCATTCCCGGCGGAATTCACTCAGTATGTCCTGGAGTTTATTGTTTTTTCTCCTTGCCAGAATGCTGATGTAAAGGGATCGCCATGGTTGGAATGTTATTTTAGGTGTCTTTCGCGTTGCCTGTCACTTTATAAGGATAAAGCTGATCAGGGATGCCCTCATAAAAGCCTCCAAGAGTTCAAAGTTCAAAGTAAATTTATTATCAAATGCAGTGCTGTGCAAAATTCTTTGGCACGCACATACATAGCTGGGGTGCACAGTGCTGTATTTGTCAACGTGGAGCGGGGAGCGAGTTTGTAAATCCGGCGGGAGTGAAGGATGCTGGGAGTGGTGAGGGTGGAGCGCTGGGGGAGGGGTGTGGGACAGGTGGCAGAGAAGGGGTGCCAGGGTGGGGGAGGCGCAGGTACAGACACACCCAGCCCCGAGACACCAGGCAGGGTCATTTGATTCCAAACAATTGGTTTATTGATCATTACAGAATGTCTCTCTGGGGCTTCCCACTTCCTCCCCTCTCCCTTCCCCTTTTCCCAACCATGATTCACCTCTCCCTGCCCCCTTCCCACTCTCAGTCCACAATAGAGACCCAGATCAGAATCAGGTTTATCTCACTCACATATGTCATGAAATTTCTTTTTTTTTTGTGGCAGCAATACAGCGCAATACATAAAATTACTACAGTACTGTGAAGGAGTCTAGGGCACCCTATGTGTGTGTGCCTAAGACTTTTGCACAGGACGGAAATAATTTCATGACATATGTGAGTGATGATAAACCTGATTCTGATCTGGGTCTCCATTGTGGACTGAGAGTGGGAAGGGGGCAGGAAGAAGGAAACCATATAACCATATAACAATTACAGCACGGAAACAGGCCATCTCGGCCCTTCTAGTCCGTGCCGAACTCTTACTCTCTCCTAGTCCCACCGACCTGCACTCAGTCCATAACCCTCCATTCCTTTCCTGTCCATATAGCTGTCCAATTTAACTTTAAACGACAACATTGAACCTGCCTCAACCACTTCTGCTGGAAGCTCGTTCCACATGGTTGGGAAAAGTGGGAGGGAGAGGGGAGGGAGCGGGAAGCACCAGAGAGACATTCTGTAATGATCAATAAACCAATTGTTTGGAATCAAATGACCTTGCCTGGTGTCTCAGGGCTACCCCAGGCACTCCTTCTCTGCCACCTGTCCCACGCCCCTCCCGCGGCGCTCCACCATCGCCATTCCCAACATCCTTTGCTCCCGCCAGATTTACAAGCTCGCTCTCCACTCCACGTTGACAAATTCAGTACTGTGCAAAAGTCTCAGGCACCCTAGCTATATATAAATGTGTGTATATATATATATGTGTTCCAAAGAGTTTTACACAGAACTGTACAAAAAGAAAGAAAAAGAAGTAACAGTTATAAAAATAAATTAATTAGCAATAAATATCAAGAGGTGAAGAATTCTTGAAAGTGAGTCCACAGGTTGTGGGAACGTTTCAAATGAGTGGTTTAGTCGGAATTGCAATTTAAAAGGGTCCCGTCCTTTGAAAAGGGCAGTTTGTTTGAACATCACTTGAAATGTTTAGAAAAGCAGTAATGCAGCATAAATAGGTTTCTTGCTGAGATTGTACAGTAAAACCGCAATTGGATGTTTATGTTGATCGTCAGGGACAGACAGTGAAAACGATGATTTGAAGGACGGCTTGGAATTATCTCCTTGGGATCATCTTGAGCAGGGAAAGGCAGGAAGCATGGATAAATCTGCTCTTTTACATGACTTTCACACATTTTATGAGAAATCCAATTGCTCAGGAATTTATATCCCGTCATTTCTATGACAACATTATTTAGTTTTTAGATGTTTATTTGCGGATACAGTGTGGAACAGGGTCTCTGGGGAATGCACTTTGGTAAAAGGAACAATAGTGCGGACTATTATCTAAATGGGGAGAAGGTTCAAACATCAGAGGTGCAGAGGACTTGGGAATCCTCGTGCAAGACCCCCAAAAGGTTAATTTACAGGTTGAGTCTGTGGTAAAGAAGGCAAAAGCAATGTTGGCATTTATTTCAAGGGGAATAGAATATAAAAACAAGGAGATAGTGCTGAGGGTTTATGAGACACTGGCCAGGCCGCACTTGGAGTATTGTCAACAGCTTTGGGCCCCAAATCTCAGAAAGGATGTGTTGTCACTGGAGGGAGTCCAGAGGAGGTTCATGAGGATCATTTCAGGAATGAAGGGGTTAACATACGAGGAGCATTTGGCAGCTTTGTGCCTGTACTCACTGGAACTCAGAAGAATGCGGCGGGGGGGCTGTCTCAATGGAACCTACCGACTGTTGAAGGGACTAGATAGGGTGGATGTGGAGAGGGTGTTTCCTATGGTGGGGGTATCCAGAGTGTTTCCTATTGTGGGGGTATCCAGAACCAGAGGGCACAGTCCTCAAAACTGAGAGGTGACCTCTTAGAACAGAGGTAAGGAGGAATTGTTTTTAGCCAGAGAGTCCTATAACCAGAATGTCTTTGGACTGTGGGAGGAAACCGGAGCACCCGGGGGAAACCCACTTAGCGGAGTAAGCACGGCAGCACATCTACTTCCTTGGGAGGCTGCGTGGATTTGGCATGACATTTTAAATTTTGACAAACTTCTTCAGATGTGTATTGACCGCCTGCGTCACGGCCTGGTATGGAAACACCAAAGCCTTTGAATGGAAAATCTTAACAATGTAGTGGATTGGGCCCAGTCCGTCACGGGTAAAGCCCTCCCAACCACTGAGCACATCTACATGAAACGCTGTTGTAGAAAAGCAGCGTCCATCACCGGAGATTCTCACCACCCAGGCCATGCTCTTTTCTCACTGCTGCCATCAGGTAGAAGGTACAAGAGCCTCAGGACTCGCACCACCAGGTTCAGGAACAGTTAATATCCCTCAACCATCAGGCTCTTCAACCAGTTGGGGGTAACTACACTCACTGGCCCCATCATTGAAATGTTCCCACTACCAACGATCTCACTTTAATGATGAGGCTAAACTCAGGTTGGAGGAGCAACACCTCATATACCGTCTAGGTAGTCTCCAGCCCCTTGGTATGAACATAGAATTCTCCAACTTCCGGTAATTCCCTCCCCCTCCCTTCCCCCATCCCAGTTTCACTCTGCCCCCTCCCCCAGCTGCCTACCACCTCCCTCATGGTTCCGCCTCCTTTTACTACCCATTGTGTTTCCCCTATTCCTTCTTCACCTTTCCTGCCTATCCCCTCCCTGCCTCCCTTCCCCCACCCCTTTATCTTTCCCCTTACTGGTTTTTCACCTGGAACCTACCAGCCTTCTCCTTCCCACCCTCCCCCCACCTTCTTTACAGGGCCTCTGCCCCTTCCCCCTGCAGTCCTGACGAAGGGTTCCGGCCCGAACCCTTGACTGATCGTTTCCACGGATGCTGATCGACCTGCTGAGTTCCTCCAGCGTGTCGTGAGTGTTGCTTTGACCCCAGCATCTGCAGAGTATTTTGTGTTTACGATCTCACTTTAATGACTCTTTATCTCGTTATCTCATGTCCTCGTTATTTATTGCTATGTATTTATATTTGCATTTGCACAGTTTGTTGTCTTCTGCACTCTGGTTGATCTTTCATTGATCCTGTTTACAGTTACTATTCTATAGATTTACTGGGTATGCCCACAGGAAAATGAATCTGAGGGTTGTATATGGTGACATATATGTACTTTGATAATAAAATTGTTTTGAATTTAACATTTAAGTAATGTTTAAGTAACCTTGTGTGTATATATATTGTTTGATTAAGCATTCTTTATACCTATACTTCATACTTTATACTTTATTGTCACCAAACAATTCATACTAGAACGTACAATCATCACACTGATATTTGATTCTGTGCTTTCCGCTCCCTGGATTACAAATATTAAATATTAAAAATAGTAAAAGTTAGTAAGTATTAAAAATTTAAATTATAAATCATAAATAGAATATAGAAAATGGAAAGTAAGGCAGTGCAAAAAAAAACCGAGAGGCAGGTCCGGATATTTGGAGGGTACGGCCCAGATCCGGGTCAGGATCCATTCAGCAGTCTTATTACAGTTGGAAAGAAGCTGTTTCCAAATCTGGCCGTACGAGTCTTCAAGCTCCTGAGCCTTCTCCCGGAGGGAAGAGGGACAAAAAGTGTGTTGGCTGGGTGGGTCGTGTCCTTGATTATCCTGGCAGCACTGCTCCGACAGCGTGCAGTGTAAAGTGAGTCCACGGACGGAAGATTGGTTTGTGTGATGTGCTGGGCTGTGTTCACGATCTTGTTTGTTTAAATAATTCATTACGGGTTATATGTAAAAATACATGAATTCCATATGTCATCACCCCACCACGTGATAACACGTGCACGTCTCGCTTAGGAGTAACCCCAAGGTTCGACCCGCATTCCCAGACTCCCGTGTCTCCCTTTGAATTAGTTTGAAGTTCCGAAACAGAACACCATGCGCTCACAGGGAGAACGTAGAAAACTCGTTACGGTCAGCGCTGGAGTTGAACTCTGAACTCCGGGACACCCAGGTAGGGTGTAATTGCATCACGCTAACTGCTGCGCCAACGAGGCGTCCACAGTATCGCTCTCTCTCGGCTTGGGATCACCGGAAATCTGAGGACCAAGTCCACTGATGATTCAGCGGGTATTTTGAGCTTTTTAGCAATTATACTGGGAAATAAGCCAATTATACCGAGCTTTAAACCTTCAAGTGGACACCAGGGAGTCCTGTGTGAACAACACTACCCACTTATTCATTGAGTTATAGAGCGGAAAAGGCTTTTCTGGCCCTTCCAGTCGCCCCACCCAGTAACCCTGATTTAACCCTGCCTAATCATGGGACCATTTACAACGACCAATTAACTTACCAACTGGTACGTCCTTGGATTGTTCGGGGACACTGAAGGTCCTGGAGAAAACCCGTGAGGTCACGGGGAGGACATACAAATGTCTCGTGAATGACCCCGGAATTGAACTCTGACCTCTAACACCCTGAACTGTAATAGTGTCATGTTAAAACTAGTGACTTTTCCTTTGTTCTGTCAGTTTTCCCCCTGCTATAAAAATATTCTTTGGGAGGTATCTGAATGAATGAAAGAACTGATGTGGTGTCGAACACCCGTGCACTTAACGTCAGCAAGACCGGGAAACTGATCGCAGAGTTCAAAGTTCGAAATACATTTATTATCAAAGTACGCATACATTATACTACCTTGAGATTCGCCTCCTTACAGGCAGCTACAAAACAAAGAAATGCAGAAGAACCCATAAAATAAAGACCACCAATGTGCAGGGAGAGAGAAAAAAGAATGAATCGTGCAAGTGATATAAATAGGCAAATAGCAAACACCCTGTCTTTTCAATCCATCTGGCCCATTGTTTAAATCATCCAAACATCGATCACTCCACGCTCTAAGACTCGGGCTCTGTCACATCGATACGCTCTGGGCCTGGGCCACGCCACCACTTTTCAGCCCGTACTCACCATTTCCAAATCAGCCTGGCACTTAGATCAATCAAACCTCGCTCCCGGTTTAGGTGGACAGGCCTTGAATCTGCTTCTCCTCCACTCCAACTTTGCCCTGCTCTGCTCGCCCCGACTTTGCCTCAAATACGCCTCGACCATGCCCTGACTTTTCCTCGACCCCGCCTCAGCTCCATCTCGCACCTGCACGCTTTGACCCTCAACCCAGCCTGGCCTTTACTCATCTGTCTATTGTTCATGGTGATTACTTACCATAGATTTTACCAAGAAAACGTGCTATTAATAAAGTATTTAGTTATATTCTTTGTTGTTTTTTGTCGCAGGGTTTCAGAACCAGAAGGGGAAATGAAGAGAACACACACTAGTCCTGACTGAGGGGTCAGAAGTGGAAAGGGTGAGCAGCTTCAAGTTCCTGGCTGTCAACATCTCAGACCATCTATTCTGGGCCCAACGTATTGGTACAATCGTGAAAAAGGCTATACTTCATTAGGAGTTTGAGGAGATTCGATAGGTACATTTAATGTTAGAGAAATGTATACAATATACATCCTGAAATTCTTTGTCTTTGCAAACATCCACGAAAACAGAGGAGTGCCCCAAAGCATGAACGACAGTTAAACGTTAGCACCTCAAAGCCCCCCCAGCTCCCCCCTCTCACGCATAAGCAGCAGCAAAGCAACGATCCCAATGTCCCCCCACCAGCAAAAAAACACCAGCGCCCCCCCTCCCACCGAGAACTCAAGCGTGCAGTGAAGCATCAATAAAGTCACAGACTTGCAGTACCCCAAAGACTACTTGTTCACTGGTAATTTGACATACCACAGGCTCTCTTTCTCTCTCTCTAATAGGGGAAAAAGAGATGTCCCCATTTCACAGCGAGAGGGGAGACAGAACAAACAACTCCGCGATTTGGTACGTCACCAACAGCTTAGGCAAATTTCTACAGATGTACCTTGGGGAGCAGTCTGACAGCGCCTAGTATGGAGGCTGCAATGCGCGGGATCAAAAGAGGCTGCAAAGGGGTTTAGACTTGGCCAGCTCCATCACAGGGGCTCTTCATCTGCTCGTTGGCTCTTCATGCGACCCTTGCAGCACTTAAGCATTCTTTGATAATAAATGTACTTTGAATCATTACATTCAGTAGTGTACTTATTTATAAAGAAGAATGGACAAATGGAATGAAACTACTGGGAATGAAAGAGTTAATGTATGAGGAATGCCTGATGACTCTGGGCCTGAAACTTGCTGGAATTTAGAAGAATGAGGGGGAGGATCACATTGAAACCTATCGAACATTGAAAGGCCTCGATAGGGTGTATGTGGAGAGGATTTTTCCTATGTGGGAGAGTTTGGGACCAGAGGGCAAAGCCTTTAGAATGGAGATGAGGAGGATTTTCTTCAGCCAGGGTGTGGTGAGTCTGTGGAATTCATTGCCACGGACTCAGAGCCCAGGAATCTGTGGAGGACCAGAAAACTTGAGGAATCCTTTGGAGGATTGGACATAACACAGAGCAGAACACACAAAACATTGGAGGAACTCAGCAGGTCAGGCAGCATCTGTGGCGAGGCATAGACAGTCGACGTTCCAGGCCAGGAACCTTGACTGGGACTAAATAAACAGTCAATATTTCAGTCCTGACGAAGGGTCTCGGTACAAAACATTTATTCATTCCCATAGATGCTGCCTGACCTGCTGAGCTCTTCCAGCATTTCGTGTGTGTTACTCAGAAGTTCCAGCATTTCCAGAATCTCTTGTATTTATGATTCAGGCTCTTGTGTTTGTGTTCACAAGGGGTAGGATGAGGAAACACGAGCCAATCCTCACCGAGGGATCAGAGGTCGAGAGAGTGAGAAACTTCAAGGTACTGGGTGTCAAGATCTGTGAAGATCTAACCTGGTCCCAACATGTCGATGCAACTCTAAAGAAGGCAAGGCAGTGGCTTCTGTTGGGCACGTGCTGTAGACCTTCTTAACTTTTTAACTACCAGAGAGCTGTCAGTAGTGCCATCATTAACTGGAAGTTAATGACCACGGATGTCAAAGGTTTTATTGAATTGACATGAGGAGTAAAAATCTTTACGTTACGTCTCTATCTAAATGTGCAATCATAGTAATTTATAATAAACAGAACGGTCAATGTAATACAGAGTACACTCAAGTCAGCATGAATTAATCAGTCTGACGGCCTGGTGGAAGAAGCTGTCCCGGAGCCTGTTGGTTCTGGCTTTTATGCTGCGGTACCGTTTCCCGGATGGTAGCAGCTGGAACAGTTTGTGGTTGGGGTGACTCGGGTCCCCAATGATCCTTCAGGCCCCTTTTACACACCTGTCCTTGTAAATGTCCTGAATAGTGGGAAGTTCACATCTACAGATGCGCTGGGCTGTCCGCACCACTCTCTGCAGAGTCCTGCGATTGAGGGAAGTACTGTTCCCATACCAGGCAGTGATGCAGCCAGTCAGGATGCTCTCAGTTGTGCTCTTATAGAGATTTCTATGCATGGTTTACTTTTGAAATAAAAATGAGTTTCTTCCTCTCACCGAATCTCCTTCTCTCTCTCTGCCTTTCATTCCCTATTTCTTTCCCTCTCTCTTGCATTCTAACTCGATCTTTTTTCCCTGTATTTAGACCTCATTCTTGTCCTCTACACCTTTATTTCCATCTTCCCCCCCCCCTCTCTCTCTCACACTTTCCCTATTTTGCTGCTGTTACCCCTCTCCCTGTGCTCCCCTCCTTTTCCCTCTTTCGTTGTCTTCCCTGGTGGTCTTCAAGTCAAATTCTGCACCGTTCTCAGCCACTGGCGGGGTGATGGGACAGATGAGCACCTTCTGTAATAGTTGTCACGGTGGGTTGGCTTTGAAAGGCCTTCAAAAGAGTGAAACTGTGGTCCCTTATCACTCGTCTGCACCTGACCCGGGCAAGTGTCGAGCCAGCATCCCGCGTTCTGGTTACAGCAGCTGCTGCTGGCGAAACGGCGCACTGATCCCGACTGAGATCGCGTATTCTCTAATGGGGTCCGATCCTCTCTTCAGCCGCCAGCTACTGCTTCCATGGGTTTCTCAGGTTTGCAAGTGGCAGCAATATCACACGGAGGATGCAGAAATCAGAGTCAAAATCAGGTTTAATATCACCGGAATATACGGTATTTCTTTCTTTTTAAATCCTTTTTATTAAATTAGTACACAAAAGGTAAAACATATAGAAACTGACACACTGTTGCGATATAAATTTACAAGAGATATTAATACATAAAGAAACAGTACGAACAGTGCAGTTTAGTTATAAAATAATGAGGTAATATAGAAGTATACTAATTTTCCATATATATCAATAAAGAGAAGGAAATAACCCAAAAAAGACCCCCCCAAAAACCCCACCGTGCAACTAACCTAAAAAGCAAAACAAAGCAACGGGCTAACTAGGTATCAAGTAGACTTAAACAATTTAAAACAATCACATCCTCAAACCCGTTAATAACAGTTAAAAACCAAGAAGGGAATGTAAATATGGTCAAAGAGAAAAAAAAAGTTACATTAAATGAAAATGTTGAGGATGGATTCCGTTAGTGGGGAATGCCTCTGTGTGACTTTGTTTAATGTGGAGAAGCTGATGCAAGGGGCAGCCACTAACGGAGTCCATCCTCAGCTCCTCAGTTACATTAAATGAAAATGTTGAATAAAAGATCTCCAGGTCTGTTCAAATTTAACTGAAGTATCATAAAGATTACTTCTGATTTTTTCCAAATTTAAACATAGTATCGTTTGAGAAAATCAAAAAAAACGTAGTTGGGGCATTAATCTCCTTCTAATGTTGTAAAATACATCTTTTCGCCATTAAAGTAAGAAATGCAATCATTGTACTGTATTTGTACTGTGCTATATTGTATTTGTCAACGTGCAGCAGAGAGTGTGTTTGTAAATCTGGCGGGAGCAAAGGATACTGGGAATGGTGAGGGTGGAGCCCCGTGGGAGGGGTGTGGGGATGGGTGGCAGAGAAAGTGTGCCAGGGGCAGGGGGTGGCACACGTGCAGACACACCCAGCCCTGAGACGCCAGGCAAGGACATTTGATTCCAAACAATCGGTTTATTGATCATTACAGAATGTCTCTCTGGTGCTTCCCTCTCCCTTCCCCTTTTCCCAACCGTGATTCCCCTCTCCCTGTCCCCTTCCCACTCTCAGTCCACAATAGAGACCCAGATCAGAATCAGGTTTATCATCACTCACATATGTCATGAAATTTGTTTTTTTTTGTGGCAGCAGTACAGTGCAATACATAAAATTACTACAGTACTGTGCAAAAGTCTTTGTCATCCAAAGTGGGTCATGGGGAGAATGACTCCTTACAGGCATCAGTGGGAATTGAACCCGTGTCGCTGGTACCATAAAGCGTTGTGCTAACCACTACGCTACCATCTCTTGCATTCCATGTCACTGGATCCTGACGTTATTATGTCAAGGCTGCCCCGTGCATCGGCTTCCCCACATTAAACAAAGTCACACTGAGGCGTTCCCCACTAACGGAATCCATCCTCAGCTCCTCAGGAGAACGCCATATTTGACGGGAGTGGTTGCACTGGTTACTATCATCTATCATCTGGGACCCCCGCCACCCAGGTCATCTCTCTTCTCACTGCTGCCATCAGGAAGAAAGTGAAGGAACCTCAGGACTCGCGCCCCATCAGGCTCTTGAACCAGGGGAGATAACTTCCCTCAACTTCACATGCCCCATCACTGAACCGTTCCTGCAACCTATGGACTCACTTTCAAGTTTTCTTCATTTCATGCTCTTGATATTTATCGCTTTTGGCATTTATTTGGCAGGCTACAGCCTGTGCGGGCCCAATAAAAGGAAAGGAGGTGTAAGCGGAGCGGCCATTGTTGGAGTGGGCCAGCGCTAGAGTGGGCTTTGGTTCAACAGGTGAGAACAGGCTTGGGCAAACACAGACACGGGCTCTAAGTAAGTTTTTAAACAAATTTTGCTAGTACATAGCTGGTGCATTCAGAAATAATCCAGAGGTAGTGGTACGTTCTTTGTATGAGATATATAAACTCTGGGAGACCTCAATACAACTGAATGAAGTGCACTCAAGCGGCAGCTCCCCAGAGACCATATTTAGTAACTGGAGCTGCAGCTTGATGACCTCTCACTCAAAATGAGGAGGTGATAGGGAGCTACAGGGAGGCAGTCACTCAGTTGCAGAAGGTGGGTACCTGGTTGACTGCCAGGAGCGAGAAAGGGAGTAGGCAGCCGGTGCAGAATACCCCGTGGGCTATTTCCCTCAAGGTATACCGTTTTGGGTAGCGTTGGGAGGGGCAAACAACCTACCGGGGGGAGATGCGGTGACCTGATTTCTGGCACTGATTCTGTCTCTGTGGCTCAGAAGAGAAGACGGGAGTGAGGAAGAGGAGTGCAGCAGTGATAGGGCATTTCATAATCAGAGGAGCGGAAAGCAAACTCTGTGGACGTGATAGAGACACCCAGATGTGATGTTGCCTCTGCTGGCACCAGGGTCAGGGATATCTCAGATTAGATCCACAGTATTCTAAAGCAGGGAGGGTGAACAGCCCTGTGGCACATTTTGGTACCAATGACACAGGTAAGTAAAGAAGTGAGGTCCTGAAGAGATAGTACAGGGAGTTAGACAGAAAGCTGAAAAGCGGGGCCTCCAGGGTAGCAAGCTCTGCATTGCTGCCTGTGCCACATGCCAGTGAGGGTAAGGATAGGATGGTTTGGCAGATGAATGTGTGGCTGAAGAACTCGGGCTGGGTTTCAGATTTCTATCATTGGGATCTCTTCAAGGGAAGGTATGAAAAGGTCCCCCTCACACCTGAACCTGAGGGGGACCAACATCCTTGCAGGCAGGTTTGCTAAAGCTGTTGGGGAGGGTTTACACTAATTTATGGGAACCGAGTGATAGGCCTGAGGACGGGGCAGTTGGTATACGACTAGAAGCAGCGTGTAGTGAGACTGTGAGGAGGGGCAGGCAGATGATAAGGCAAAATTGCAGTCAGTGGGATGAGTTAAAGTGTAATGGGGGGGCAAAATCAAAAAGAGTGAAAATACAGGACTGACGGTGTTATTTTTCAATGGATACAGTAACTTGGACAGGTTGGGTGAGTGGGCAGATGCATGGCAGATGCAGTTTAATGTGGATAACTGTGAGGTTATCCACTTTGGTGGCAAGAACAGGAAGGCAGATTACTATCTGAATGGTGTCAAGTTAGGAAAAGGAGAAGTACAACGAGATCAAGGTGTCCTTGTTCATCAGTCTCTGAAAGTAAGCATGCAGGTACAGCAGGCAGTGCAGAAAGCTAATGGCATGTTGACCTTCATAACAAGGGGAGTTGAGTATAGGAGCAAAGAGGTCCTTCTGCAGTTGTACAAGGCCCTGGTGAGACCCCACCTGGAGTATTGTGTGCAGTTTTGGTCTCCAAATTTGAGGAAGAACAATCTTGCTATGGAGGGAGTGCAGCGTAGGTTCACTGGGTTAATTCCCGGGATGGCGGGACTGTCATATGTCGAAAGATTGGAGCGACTGGGCTTGTATACACTGGAATTTAGAAGGATGAGAGGGGATCTGATTGAAACATATAAGATTATTAAGGGATTGGACACGCTAGAGGCAGGAAATATGTTCCCGATGTTGGGGAAGTCCAGAACCAGAGGCCACAGTTTAAGAATAAGGGGTAGACCATTTAGAACGGAGTTGAGGAAAAACTTTTTCACACAGAGGGTTGTGGATCTGTGGAATGCTCTGCCCCAGAAGGCAGTGGAGGCCTATTCTCTGGACTTCTTTCAAGAAAGAGTTAGATAGAGCTCTTAATGATAGCAGAATGAAGGGATATGGGGAGGAGGCAGGAACAGGGTACTGATTGTGGATGATCAGCCATGATCACAGTGAATAGCGGTGCTGGCTTGAAGGGCAGAATGGCCTACTCCTGCACCTATTGTCTATATGGAATAAGGCAGATGATCTGGTAGCGCAGTTAGAGATTGGCAGGTATGGCATTGAGGGCATCTCTGAGTTGTGGCTGAAAGAATATCATAGTTGGGAGCTTCACATCCAAGCATGGACCTTTCATCAAAAGGACAGGCAGGTAGGCAGAGGGGGTGGGGTGGCTCTTTTGGTAAAAAGTGAAATCAAGTCCTTAGAAAGGAGTGACATAGGATTTGAAGATGTAGAATCCTTATGTGTAGAGTTAAGAAACCGCAAGGGTAACAAGACCCTGACGGGAGTTATATACGGGCCTCAGAACAGTATCCAGGATGTGAACTACTTGTCATTGAGGTGGGTGATCACGTTCTTCCTAGGCACTGGTATAACTGAAGCCAGCTTGAAGCAGGTGGGTACCTCAGACTGCCGAAGCGGGAGGTTGAAGGTCTCAGTGAATGGTTGAAGATCTCAGTGAGAGGTTGAAGATCTCAGTGAGAGGTTGTAGATCTCAGTGAGAGGTTGAAGATCTCAGTGAATGGTTGAAGATCTCAGTGAGAGGTTGAAGATCTCAGTGAGAGGTTGTAGATCTCAGTGAACGGTTGAAGATCTCAGTGAACGGTTGAAGATCTCAGTGAGAGGTTGAAGATCTCAGTGAGAGGTTGTAGATCTCAGTGAACGGTTGAAGATTTCAGTGAGAGGTTGAAGATCTCAGTGAATGGTTGAAGATCTCAGTGAGAGGTTGAAGATCTCAGTGAACACTCCAGCCAGTCTTTCATGTTCAGCCAGGCACCCCATCAGGGCCAGATGCTTTCTGTGGGTTCACCCTCCGGAAAGACGCTCTCATGTCGGCCTCAGAGACTGAACTCACAGGGAGCTGTGGGAATCTGTGATGGCTCTTCCATGCTTTGATGGTCAGAGTGAGGATAGAAGACATTGAGCTCATCTGGAAGTGAAGACCTGCTGTCACCTACATCGCCTGATTTAACCTTATAACGGGTGACAGCACTCAAGTCCTGCCACAGCTGTCGAGCATCCTTCGTTGATTCAAGTTTAGCCTGGAAGTGAGACAGCTTTCTGGAGATTGTACCTGGACCTCTTGTAACTTTCTCAGTTGCCAGACATGAATGCCTCTGATCTGGCCCTCAGAACGTTATGGATCTCGTGGCTCATCCAGGGGTTCTGGTTGGGGAAGACTCAGTGATTTTGTGGGGACACACTCGTCTTCAACTATTTTCATAAAGTCCGTGACAACTGTGGTGCATTCATTCAGATCAACAGATGAGTCCTTGAACGCGTCGCTGTCCACTGACTCGAAGCAATCCTGTAGCCTCTCCTTTGCCTCCTGTGATCGCTTCTTTGTTGTCCTAACTTTCTCTCTAGCCAAGAGATCAGATTTCCTGAAATGCGGTCTGAGCGTGGAATGGTGGGCATCCTTTATCTTAGTAGAGCAGTGGCCTAGTTGTGTTGGGACCTCTGGTGCTACAGGTTATATGCTGACGGTAATTGGGCAGGGATTTCTTCAAACAGACCTGGTCGAAATCCCCGACTATAATATGAAATATGTCAGGGTGCTCTGTTTCGTGTTTGGAGATGGCATCATGCAGCATCTTAAGCATCTGATTATACTCTGGTGATATTGAAACTGTGGTCAGGATCACAGATGAGAACTCCATTGGTAAAGAGAATGGATGGCATTTGACCATTAGATGTTCAAGATCGGGCGGGGGGGAGGGAAATACCTATTTGAAAAAACCGCTACATCGGAGCACCACTGTGAGCTTATCATGAAACGCACACCTCCACCTCTTGCCTTTCACAATCAGCAGTTCATTCAATCTTGTGTATCAAGAAGCCTTTGGGTCTGATTGCCGTATCTGGCACATTGGGATTAAGCCATGTCTCAGTGAAACACAGAACACAACAATCTCTCATTTCCCTTCGATACACCAAGATTGCCTTCAGGTTCTCAGTTTTGTTCTCCATCAACTGTACATCTGCTGACAAGATGCTGGGCAGAGGGAGGTCTCGTTCCTCCATGTTTCAGCCTGGCTCGGAGTCCCCCCTTCTGCCTCGATGCTGGCCATGATAATGAACTTCCATCCACTTAAAGGTGCCATAGCTTCTTGCTTGCGAGTCAAGTTCGTCGATCTCAGAAGATCATAAAATCTGTAGCAACACACACAAGGTGCTGGAGGAACTCAACAGGCCAGGATCTATGGAAAAAAGTACAGTCGACGTTTCGAGCTGAAAGCCTTTGGCAGAACTGCAGAAAAAAAGCTGAGGTGTGGATTTGAAAGGTGAGGTGAGGGGAAAGAGGAACGCCAGGTGATAGGTGAAATGGAGAGGGAGGGATGAAACAAAGAGCTAGGAAGTTGACTGGTGAAGAGACAGGCCATGGAAGAAAGAAGAAAGGGAGGAGGAGCACCAGAGGGAGGCAAGGAGATAACATGGGAGAGGGAAAGGGGTTGAGAAATGATGAAGGGCGGTGGAGGCATTACTGGAAGTTAGAGAATTCGATATTCATGCCATCAGGTTGGAGGCTACCCAGATGGAATATAAGATGTTTGTTCCTCCAACCTAAGTGTGGCCTCATCACGACAGTGGAGGAGGCCATGGATGGACTTTTCAGAATGGGAATGGGAAGTGGAATTAAAATGGGTGGCCACTGGGAGATCCCACCTGTTCTGGCGGACGGAGCGTAGTTCATTAAGTCTATTTAAAAGTACATTGCTTAAAGGGAAATTACATGCTTGCAGATTACAACGAGAGTAATTCAATAGAGGTATATTTAGAAGATTTTTAAGCAGCCCACAGAATGTTGCTTTGATTCACTGGCACCATCTTACCAATTATCTCTATATCCCATGGTAATTACAAATTAAAACGGTAGATAGAAAAGGCATGTAAAAATGGCAATGTTACAATAGTCATGGGGGATTTCAACAAGCAGGGCAGATGGGAAAAATCAGGTTGGTGCTGGATCCCAAGAGAAAGAATTTGTAGAATGCCTATGAGATGGCTTTTTAGAGTAGCTTGTGGTTAAGCCTGCTAGGGAATCGGCTATTCTGGATTGAGTGTTGTGCAGTGAACCAGAATTGATTAGAGAGCTTAAGGTAAAAGGAACTCTTAGGGGTAACAATTATCATAATATGATAGAACCCACCCTGTAATTTAAGAGGGAGAAGTAAAGTTACATTTATCAATATTACTGTGCAGTAAAGGGAATTACAGAAGCAGGCGAAAGGAGCTGGTCTAAGTTGATTGGAAGGGGACACTAGCAGGGATGATGGCAGAGCAGCAATGGCTGGTGTTTCTGGGGGAAATTTAGAACCTGCAGGAAAGGTGCATCCCAAAGGTGAAGAAGTATTTTAAAGGAAGGGTGAGGCAACTGTAGCCGCCAAGGGAAGTCAAAGCATAAAACCTAAAGAGAGAGCTTATAATATAGTAGGAAGGTAAAGGATTGGGAAGCTTTTAAAAACCAACAGAATGCAACAAAAAAGGCCATGAAGAGAGAAAAGATGAAACATAGTGAGCTAGCCAATAATATAAAAAAGGATACGAAAAGTTTTTTTTTAGATATATAAAGAGCGGACAAGAGTGGATATAAGATCAAGAGTGGATAACGACGCTGGAGAAGTAGTAATGAGAAATAAAAAAATAGTGGGCAAGCTTAATAAGTATTTTTGCACCAGTCTTCACTGTGAAAGACACTAGCAGAATACCAGAAATTCGAGAGTGTCAGGGGGCAAAAGTGAGTGTCACTGCTTTCACTAGGAGAAGGTGCTTGGGAATCTGAAAGGTCTGAAGGTAGATAAGTCACCTGGACCAGAGAGACTACATCCCAGGTCTCTGAAAGAAATGGCTGAAGAGATTGTGGAGGCACTAGTAATGATCTTTCAGGGATCACTAGATTCTGGAATGGTTCCAAGAGGACCGGAATGCTGCAAATGTCACTCCACTCTTTAAGAAGGGAGGGAGGCAGAACAAAGGAAAGTATAGGCCAGTTAGCCTGACTTTAGTGGTTGGGAAGATGTTCGAATCCACTATTAAGGATGAAGTTCTGGTGTACTTGGAGGAACAAGATAAAATAGGTCACAGTCAGCATGGTTTTCTAAAGGGGAAATCTTGCCGGGGAAATCTGTTGGAATTCTTTGAAAAAAAAATAACAGGCGGGATTGATGATGGAGTGTGGGTGGATGTTGTTTACTTGGATTTTCAGAAGTTCTTTCACAAGGTGCCGCATATGAGGCTGCTTAGTAAGATAAGAACCCATGGTATTACAGGAAAGTTAATAGCATGGATTGAAGATTGGCTGACTGGCAGGAGGTTAAGAGTAGGAATAAAGGGAGCCTTTTCTGAATAGCTGCTGGCGACTGGAAGTGTGCTGCGGGGGCCAGTGTTGGGACTGCTTCTTTGCTCTTTATATGTCAATGATCTGGTTGGTGGAAGTGATGGCTTTGGGTCCAAGTTTGCAGATGTTTCAAAGACAGGTGGAGGGACAGGTAATGTTGAGGGAGCAGGGTGTCTACAGAAGGACTTAGACAGAATGGGGGGAAATGGGCAAAGAAGTCGCAGATGTAAGGAAGTGCAAGGGGAGCATGGTCATGTACTTTGGCAGAAAGAATAAAGGTGTTGACTTTTTTTTTCTAAGTAGAGAGAAAATTTTTAAAAAAATCTGAGATGCAATGAGATTCGGGAGTCCTTGTGCAGGATTCCCTAAAGGTTAGCTAGCAGGTTGAGTTGGTGGTTAAGAAGGCAAATGTAATGTGAGTATTCATTTCCGGAGGACTAGAGTATAAAAGCAAGGATGTAATGCTGAGACTTTAAAAGACAACGGTCAGACCACCCGGAGTATTGCGAGCAGTTTGGGGCTCCTTACCTATGAAAGGATGTGCTGGCATTGGAGAGGGTCCAGAGGAGATTCATGAGAATGATCTCAGGAATGAAAGGGT
This sequence comes from Mobula birostris, assembly GCF_030028105.1. Taxonomy (NCBI): domain Eukaryota; kingdom Metazoa; phylum Chordata; class Chondrichthyes; order Myliobatiformes; family Myliobatidae; genus Mobula; species Mobula birostris. Next base: position 10,889,098 of record NC_092379.1, read on the forward strand.
TAATGTATGAGGACCATTGGTAGCTCTGAGCTTGTACTCTCTGGAGTTTAGAACAATGTGGGGGGGGGGGGATCTCATTGAAACTTTGGAATTTTGAAAGGTCTAGTTGAGTGGATGTGGAGAGGATGTTTCCTATAATGGGGGGAGTCTAGGACCAAAAGGCAAAGACTCAGAATAGAGGGACGTCCCTTTAGAACAGAGATGAGGAAAGTATTTTGTTAACCAGAGGGCAGTGAATCTGTGGATTTCAGAATCAGGTTTAGTATCTCTGGCGTGTGTCATGAAATTTGTTAACTTAACAGCAGCAGTTCAATGCAATACATAATATAGAAGAAAAATCAATCAATCAATCAATTATGGTGTATGTATATTGAACAGATTAAAAATCATGCAAAAACAGAAATGATATATATTAAAAAAGTGAGGTAATGTTCAGGGTTCAATGTCCATTTAGGAATCGGATGGCAGAGGGGAAGAAGCTGTTCCTGAATTGCTGAGTGTGTGCCTTCAGGCTTCTGTACCTCCTACCTGATGGTAACAGTGAGAAAAGGACATGTCCTGGGTGCTGGAGGTCCTTAATAATGGACGCTGCCTTTCTGAGACACCGCTCCTTGAAGATGTCCTGGGTACTTTGTAGGCTAGTGCCCAAGATGGAACCGACTAAATTCTTGACCCTCTGCGGAGTTTTTCAGTCCTGTGCAGTAGCCCCCACACCCCGCCCCCCATACCAGACAGTGATGCAGCCTGAAAGAATGCTCTTCATGGTACATTTATAGAAGTTTTTGAGTGTATTTGTTGACATAGCAAATCCCTTCAAACTCCTAATGGAGTATACCCACTGACTTGCCTTCTTTTTAACTGCATCGATAATGTGGGGACCAGGTTAGATCCTCAGAGATCCTGACACCCAGGAACTTGAAGCTGCTCACTCTCTCCACTTCTGATCCCTCTATGAGGATTGGTATGTGCTCCTTCGTCTTACCCTTTCTGAAGTCCACAATCAGCTCTTTCGTCTTACTGATGTTGAGTGCCAGGTTGTTGCTGTGGCACCACTCCACTGGTTGGCATATCTCACTCCTGTACACCCTCTTGTCACCACCTGAGATTCTACCAACAATGGTTGTATCGTCTGCAAATTTATAGATGGTATTTGAGCTATGCCTAGCCACACAGTCATGGGTATAGAGAGAGTAGAGCGGTGGGCTAAGCACACACCCCTGAGGTGCACCAGTGTTGATCGTCAGCGAGGAGGAGATAGTATCACCAGTCTGCACAGATTGTGGTCTTCCAGTTAAGAAGTCAAGGATCCAATTGCAGAGGGAGGTACAGAGGCCCAGGTTCAATAACTTATCAATTCATTGCCACAGACAGCTTCGGAGGTCATGTCATTTGAGATGGAGCATGATAGGTTCTTGCGTCAAATTCTACGGGGTGAGGGTCAAGAGGGGTAATAAATCAGCCATGATGAAATGGTGGAGCAGCCAAATGGCCTCATTCTGTTCCTATGTCTTATGGTCTTATTTATTCATTGTTATTATTATTTCCTTTTTATTCCTTTTTCTTTTAGTATTTGCAGAGTTTGTTGTCTTTTGCACACTGGTTGTTTGTCCATTCTGTTGGGTGCGGTCTTTCAGTGATTCTATTGTGCTTCTAGAATTTACTGTGATTGTCCGCAAGAAAATGCATCTCAGGGTTGTTGATGGTGACATAGATGTACTTTAATAATATGTTTATTTTGAACTTTAGAGAGAGCTAAACTTAGCTCCATCCCGGGCACTAGCCCCCATAGTATCTGAGACATCTTCAAGGAGCAGTGCCTCAAAAAGGCGGTGTTCCCCATTAAAGACCCTCATCACCCAGGACATGCCCTCTTCTCACTGTTACCATCAGGTAGGAGGTACAGGAGCCTGAAGACACACACTCAGTGATTCAGGAACAGCTTCTTCCCCTCTGCCATCCGATTTCCGAATGGACATTGAACCCATGAACCCATTCTTTATTTCTATTTTTGCTCTACTTATTTAATTTAACTACTTAATATATATACTTACTGCAATTCACATTTTTTCCCTGTAATCAGGTATTGCATTGTGCTGTTGTCACTAAGACGTTTCCTGACATTGCCGATGACATCAAACCTGATTCTGATAAACAGTTTCAGTCCCGAGATGTTTTGTCAGAAATGGGAATTTTTCTGCCTGATCCACTGGGTATTTTCAATCTCTTCTGTTTCCTTATTATTTAGTGTGAATCTGCAGTTCACTCTCATGTTGATAGAGTGCTCCCAGTTGGCGGGTGTCACGGTACTGAAAGATGCTCCGTTCCTTGTGATCCACGCAGGGAAGCCAGTTAGCCTCCCAAAGCCAGAGATGCGAGTTCGATCCTGACCTCCGGAACTGTTTGTGTGTGTGTGTGTGTGTGTGTGTGTGTGTGTGTGTGTGTGTGTGTACTCACCCCTGTGCATGTTCTCCCTGAGACCGTGGGGGTCTCATTGAGACATTGATTGTGTGTCTGCAGGCTTCTGTACCTCCTCCCTGATGGTGACAATGAGAAGAGGGCATGTCCTGGGAAGTGGGAGTCCTCAATGATGGACACCGCCTTTCTGAGACATCGCTTCTTGAAGATGTCCTGGGTACCACGGAGGCCAGTGCCTGTGATGGAGCCGACTGAGTTTACAACTTTATGCAACTTACTTCGATCTTGTGCAGTAGCCTCCTCCCCACCCCCCACACATGCTTGTTGGGCACGTGGCCAAGTGGTTAAGGCATTCGTCTAGTTACCTCACGGTCGCTAGTTCGAGCCTCAGCTGTGGCAGCGTGTTTGTGCCCTTGAGCGAGGCACCTAATCACACATCGCTCTAGTGTCTGTGCGAGGAGTGGCGCCCCACACAGACTTCCAATCTACGCCTGTAAGGCGTGAAAATACCCGACGCAGGCCTCTCATGGTCTGAGTCGACGTTCCCTCCCCCACCCCCCACACCAGGGGTGATGCAGCCAGTCAGAATTTTCTCCCAGTACATCCATAGACATGTTCGAGTGTTTTAGTTGACAAACCAAGGCTCCGCAGACTCCAGATGAAATATAGCCGCTGTCTTGCCTCCTTTATTTCTCCATCAATATGTTGCGTCCAGGCAGATCCTCAGAGCTATTGACAGCCAGGAATCTGAAATTGCTCACTCTCTCCACTCCTGATCCCTCTGTGAGGAATTGGGGGTTCAGCTCAGGGCTAACAACCCCGACCAGTAAAACAAGATTGTTACAGAAACAGCAACAAAGAATCTTGCCCTTCCTGAAGTCCACGACCAGCTCTATGGTCTTACTGATGCTGAGCGCCAGAGTGTTGCTGTAACACCACTCCTCGGCTAGCTCAACTGGTCGGGAATGTAGGGGAGAGTGAATTGAGATTAATGGAGTCGGTGTATGATTAGTCACAGAACGTAACGGGGTAGCGCCCTTGGCTGGAATGATAGGTCACAGTTTCACAAATAGTCGGCGAGGTCACATTTCGAGCGTTGAGTCTGGCTCTGGCCCCTCTCTTACACGAAAGGTGCCAGTCAGCCGGAGGGATTGCACAAGGAGGCTCGGGCGACAGGCGTCAGGCATGCCTTGCGATCACGCCAGCTGGCATCAGACAAGCCTTGCGTTCGTGGCAACAGGCGTCAGACAGGGCCCACGTCCGACTGTACCCCAGGATCCTGGGCTGGCTGGGGGAATGCTCCCGCAGTACCTGCGGCGGTGAAGCTGAAGCAGGTGTCAGGGAATCAGTGGAGCATTGCCACTCAGATTTAGGAACAGCACGCTGAGTAATCACCGGGTAATTACCAGGGATCTTGTGAAAACAACATGTACTCAGGCATATTTATCGCTTGCAAACCACACAACAAGTCCCCACTGGACGCCAGTCCCCACCAAACGATGACTAACCACGCGACTCGTAAACAGCCAGCCATGACAGCCAGTGTTTACTCCAGGACACCCTGGGGGACCAGGACTGTGCCCGGTGAAGTTGTGTGGGTGAGGTGGGGGGGTGGGATTGGGAGCAGTTCCCCAGCACCCCCGGCCGTCACGCTTCCCTCCGCAGATTCTGTCCGTTGAGCTCCCCCCGCCCCCGGCAGTACCTTACACGTAACTGAGTGAGATCCACTCGGGAGCGCGAGGAGCAGCGGGCACCGGAAGCTGGAGGAGCCCCGGCAGGCCAGGAAATGGGACAGCACTCGAGCCGGGAGGCTGACCGTCCATTTCCCTCCGCAGACGCCGCCTGACCGGCGGGAACCCCCTCTCCCCCTCCCCTGCCCCCAGTGTTGTGTGAAATGCTTTTTGAAGCGTGTATCTGTGTGTGTGTTTGAGTAAATACAGGCCCATTCATGCTCCAGATGTGGGTGTATTGAAGTCAGAGTCTGAGTCAAAATCAGAATCAGGTTTATTGCATTAGTTGTGAAACTTGTTTTGGGTGCACGGTGCAGGCAGGACAAATTTCTTTAAGCTGCAGTTTAAAAAGAAGTTTATTATTAGTTCAGAAGAGAAGTAAGGAGGTCATGTTCATGGACCGTTCAGAAATCTGACGGCAGAGGGAAAGAAGCTGTTCCTTAAACACCGAGGTGTGGATCTTCAGGCTCCTGGACGTCCTCCTTGGAAGCGGGCATACCCCCAGGATCCTTTATAATGGTCGCCACCTTTTGAAGATGTCCTCCGTGGTGGGGGGAGGGGTTTGTGCCTGTGACGGAGCCGCCTGACTCCACAACCCTCTGCGGCTGCTCACGGTCCCGCACTCCAGAGCCTCCACGCCAGATCCGGTCAGAATGTGAGGCTCCAAATCCCCTCACGCTCCCAAAGGGGGCCTGCCACTGGCATGCCTACAGCTTGACTGCAGTGACTGCAGCTTCAGCCCAGGGCACATCCTCCGAGAGGCTGGCGCCCAGGTATCTTTGAAACTTCCCAACCTTTGCACTCCTGATCCTGCAGGTCTGCGTTACAGGCCAGCCCGTTGTTCCTTGGCGTATGGGAGACTGAAAGATGATCCCATGGCGGTGCATGAAGATTATGACGGGCTATCCTCAGAGGGTGAATGCAAAACCTTTCTCTCGGGAATCGAAAACCAGAAGGCAGAAGGTATAAGGTGAGAGGAGAAAGAGTTGAAAGGGAGCCGAGGGACAACTTCTTCACACCGAGGGAGATGTCCATACGGAGTAAGCTGCCAGAGGAAGGGAGTGAGACAGGTACAATAGCAAACTTTAAAAAACAACTGGATAGGAAAGGATATTTATTTATTTAGAGATACAGCACTGATCAGGCCCTTTCAGCCTTCGAGCTGTGCCGCCCAGCAATCCCCCGATTTTACCTTAGTCTGATCACAAGATGATCAATTAACCCACCAGTTGGTACGTCTTCAGACTCTGGGAGGAAACTGCAGCACCCGGAGGAAACCTACACGCTGGTAGGGAGAACGTACAAACTCCTTACAGGCAGAGGCGGGAATTGAACCCGGGTTGCCGGTACTGTAAAGCGTCGTGCTGACCGCTACGCTACCATGCCGACCGATGAGGATATGGACCAAGCACAGGCAAACGGGACTTGCGTAGATGGGCCTTTTGGGTGGGTATGGAGCAGATGGGCTGAAAGGCCTGATCTCTTGTGTCCGTGATGTTAATCAGCATGTCCAAAGAATCTGCGAAGGACCACGATGCTGAGACGCACCCTAGGATGCGCAGGGACGCGCCATCAGTGATGGAACCTGGTGTTTTGGGTCTTTGAACATTGGACACCCTCGCCCAGGTGACCCAGCAGCACTGGTCCACGGGTCACACCTCTTGATCCATAGCCATCTGGAGGCTCGCTCAGCAGCCTCTGTGACGGTCCTGAGGGCTCTTCTCTTTTCAGCCTCTGTAATGCCAAGGAGAGAGTAGGTTCTGCACAGCAAGCAACCAGCAGAACCTCTACGCCCCACCTCTATGGGCTCGCATTGTGCCTTCCACCCCGGTCTCTGGTTCTGCTCTACCAGCACCTGGTATTTGGCTTTCTTTCACTCGAGCACTTCCCCAGTCTGGTCCTCCCCAAGGCACTGTCAGTTCCACCATGACCACCTGCTTCCAGACCAACGGCTCCATTTGATATCAGAGAATGGAACCTGAAATTCTTACTCTTCACAGACATCCACGAAACGGAAGAAAAACGCCAAAGGATGAATGATAGAAACAGCAGAACACCAAATCCCCCTCTACCCCCTCCCACGCACAGGCAGCAGTCTAAACATCCTTCCCCCCTCCCCCTCCCCACACTTGTGCCCCATCGCACCTACCCTGACTATTTCTGGCAATAAACAAAAGAAGCTTACAGTGTTCTGTAATAGCAGGGGGCAAAACAATGAGGAACAGGGAAGGTAAGAGGAAGAGAGAGGAGGTCCAGATAAAAAGTCCATAGTTTAGGGCCAGCAGGACTGCATAATCTGGATGATGAACGGAGGAAGAAAGATCATTGCAAAAGGTTGGTTTGCAGGTGCAGCAGGCTATCAAGAAGGCAAATGGAGTGTTGGCCTTCATTGCTAGAGGGATTGAATTGAAGAGCAGGGAGGTTATGCTGTAACTATACAGGGTACTGGTGAGGGTGCACCTGGAGCACTGTGTGCAGTTCTGGTCTCCGTACTTGAGGAAGGATATACTGGCTTTGGAGACATTACAGAGGAGGTTCACCAGGTTGATTCCAGAGATTGAGGGGGTTAGACCATGAGGAGAGATTGAGTCACCTGGGACTGTACTCGCTGGAATTCAGAAGGATGAGAGGAGGTCTTATAGACAAGTAAAATTCTGAACAGGATAGATGAGATAGAGGCAGGAAAGTTGTTTCCACTGGTAGGTGAGACTAGAACTAGGGGACACAGCCTCAAGATTCCGGGGAATAGATTTTGGACGGAGATGAGGAGGAACTGCTTTTCCCAGAGAGTGGTGAATCTGTGGAATTCTCTGCCCAATGAAGCAGTGGAGGCTACCTCAGTGAATGTATTTAAGACAAGGTTGGAATGATTTTTGCATAGTGGGGGAATTAAGGGTTATGGGGAAAAGGCAGGTAGATGGAGCTGAGTTTACGGACAGATCAGCCATGATTTTATTGAATGACGGGGCAGGCTCGACGGGCCAGTTGGCCGAATCCAGTTCCTATTTCTTACGTAAGTTGCAGGGCCAGAGAGGGTTTCTGGAGCAGGAAAGGGGACGGGAAGTGTGTGAGGACCTGTGGTAATTTGAAAAGAAGGCAGGGGATATTTGGCATGGAGTTCCCCTTCGACTGGGGGCATCACTCAGCCACTCAGGATGGGTATGGGACCTTGAGACCAGAAGCAAGGATGTGCCCAACTGCGTCCCCCTCGCAGAATCTTCAGTGACACGTTCCATCCTGACGAGCAATATTCGCAGGGCTCCTGCGGCGTGTGACGTTCCGCGGGGAGATTCCCCGCGGCATTCCCCTACCTGGTAAATAGTAATCGGCTTATTAGCGCCAGATGGAGCCCAACCTGGGCACAGTCGTGGCTGACAGCTCATGAGAAGGAAAACTCTGATCTCAAACCTCTGCTGTCTTGCTCATGGGGAAGGGTTGGGGAGTAAACTCCCGAGGGAAAGATCTGCAACTGGAGGTCAGTGGGACTAGGCAGAAAATGGTTCGGCACAGCCAAGAAGGGCCAAAAGGTCTGTTTCTGTGCTGTAGTTTCTATGGTTCTATGGTTCTATGGAGTCCCTAAGGCAAATCTACATTAAGTTCAACGCTGACTAGCAACTCCTGTACCGGTCTCTGCGTGGCGGGGGGAGTCTCCTACAAGGGCAACAGCTTGCTCTTCATATTGTACTGCCCTGTCATGCACACCGACACGTAGACAGCTAGGACTCAACATCCATGGTCGTCCTGGCCAGTTGGAGGGCCTCACTTATTAATGTCACGTGAGGCCATGAGATATAAGAGCAGAATTAGGTCATTTGGCCCATCGAACCTGCTCCACCATTTCATCATGGCTGATCCATTTTCCCTCTCAGCCGCAATCTCCTGCCTTCTCCCTGTATCCCTTCATGCCCCGACCAATCAATAATCTATCAAATTCTGCCTTAAGTATACGTAAAGACTTTGTCTCCACAGCCACCAGTGGTAACGAATTCCACAGATTCACCATTCTCTGGCTAAGGAAATTCCTCTTCATCTTCATTCTAAAAGGACACCCCTCTATTTTGAGGTTATGTCCCCTGGTCTTAGACTCCCCCACCATAGGAAACATCCTTTTCACATTTACTCTGTCAAGGCGTTTCTCCATTCGATAGGTTTCAATGAGGTCACCCCTCATTCTTCTGAATTCCAGTGAGTACAGGCCCAGAGCCATCGAACGCTCTTGACGTGACAAGCCTTTCAATCCCGGAATCATTTTCATGAGCCTCCTTTTCAGCACGGCTTCTCTCCAGTTTCAGCACATCCTTTCTGAGATAAGGGGCCCAAAACTGCTCACAATATTCCAAATGAGGCCTCACCAGTGCTTTATAAAGCCTCAACATTATATCCTCACTTTTATATTCTAGTCTTCTAGAAATGAACGCTAAAATTGGATTTGCCTTCCTTATCACGGACTCAACCTGCAAATGAACCTACAGGGAATCCTGAACAAGATCTTCTATTTCCCTTCTCTTTCCCGTTAGAAAATAGTCATTTCTTCCACCAAAATGCATGACCATATGCTTCCTGACAGCGTATTCCATCTGCCAGTTCGGACTAAGTTCTTCAGTAGCTTTTCGACTTCCTCAGAACTGCCTGCTTATCCACCTATCTTCATATCATCTGCAAACTTTGCAACAAAGTCACTAATTTTATCATCCATATCATTGACATATAATGTGAAAAGAATTGGTCCCAACACGGGCGCCTGTAGAACACCACTAGTACCAAGATACAGTCTGTACGAGAACTATAGATGCCCTTCTGAAACATAAGAATATCAGGGTAGTACACAGAGAAAAGTGATAGAAGAATGCAAAGATTTTTTTAGATCTACTTCTTTTTTTAAAATATAATTTCTATTGAGTTTTCGAAAAGATTACATAGAAAAATAATATCTACCCTCCCCCCTCCCCTTAACCCTTCCCCGCGATATATACCCCTACCTGAAAAAAAAAGAAAAAATAAAGAAAAAGAAAGAAGAACTGCCTGGATATTGGAAAGTTTCCACATGCTCCATGGGATTCAAAATAAATTTAGTATATTTATTTATCACTTTCCCCAAGGGACCAACATCTTTATCATCAGAGCAACTAAATATGCCATCCTATCTTTTGTATTCAAAAATGTATCATATTTAGCTCTTAAATTATAAGTAATTTTTTCGAGTGGAATACAACTAGAAATTTCATTATTCCATTGATCCATACTTAAATACGAATCCGATTTCCAAGTAACTGTCATAGCCTTCTTGGCTACTCCCAATGCAATTTTTATAAATTCTTTCTGATATTTATTCAGTTTAAGTTTTGGTTTTATCCCTTCAATATCACCTAATAGAAATAATACAGGGTTATGTGGAAGTTGAGTTCCAGTAACTTGTTCCAATAAAACTCTTAAATTTATCCAAAAAGGTTGAATTTTGGAACAGTTTTAGATCTACTTCTCATCTTTTTTTTCTCTCCCGTCCTGCCGAAGGGTTTCGGCCCAAAACGTCGACTGTGCTTTTTTCCCATAGATGTTGCCTGGCCTGCTGAGTTCCTCCAGCATTTTGTGTGTGTTGCTCGGACTTCCATCATCTGCAGATTCTCTCTTGCTTAGGAATGCAAGATATAGTGTGACAGTTTGCGGGGGAAACGCGATGCAGGTAGACAATCAGGTGCAAGGTTACAATCAGGTAGACCGGGAGGTTGGGAGTTCAGGACTTCATGAGTGCTCCAGTAGAATCTCTGATGGGACAGTGGTTCAATAGTTCAATTCAATATGAGAGAATGCATACAGTATACAACCTGAAATTCTTACTCTTCACCGACGTCCACGAAAAAGAGAAAAAAATCAACAAAGAATGAATGACAGAAAAATGTTAGAACCTCCAAATCTCCCGTCCCCCTCCCACGCACAAGCAGCAGCAAAAACTATCAACCCTCCCCTGCCTTGCTCCAGCAAAAGCACTGTTACCCACTGCCCGCAACACCACCACCATCACCCACCAGGCAAGCAACAGCGAAGCCCCAAGAGATCATGGTCTAGAGCCCATCAAAAAAACTTACTGTCCCTCCCAACGTTTCGACATCTCAGACACGCTCTCTCTCTCTCTCTCTCTCACTGGCGAGGGGGAGACAGATATCGCTCCTGCGACAAAAGAGAGGGGAAGCCAACCGCTCGCCGTTTCGATGTTACAATCTGAACTTCGCCTATGAGTCCGCCTCCCTCCCCCTCTCCGTGAACCAGCAGACTGTCACCCACCGTCGAGAGGGTGCCCTCGTGATACGTGATTTCAGCCTTTTTTTTGCTATCTTCTGTCTTCTGTCCAACCGGCGGGATGAGAGGAGAGAACATCTAGCGGGTGAGAAGGGTACTTGATTATGATGCCTGCAGGAAGGTCAATGGAGGTGAAGTCAGTTTTCATGATGGACTGAGCTCTCCGCAAGTCCTTGTGGCCTTGCCTTGGTGGGAGTCAGCAGAGGCGCTCTGCACTCCCGCGGCCTTCTGAGGAGGTAGCGGCGTTGGTGCATTAGCTGGCCGGACCGGAACTCGCGATCTCCCAGGAACTCCTCCACCTCCACCTCAGCGTCACTGAGGCATGGACCGCCCTCTCTGTGCAGGCCAGGGTCAAAGTTGACTCTCAACCTCTCCGCAGATCAGTCAGGTCACTCCCGTCGTGGCTCACCGCTTCACGAGGGGGGTCACAGTGAAGGGGACGCCTGTGGGGTCAGGAGGGGTTCCCATCTCCATGGGGGAGTTGCGGTACCTCCATCCCAGGTAAATCCACCCCTGGCCAAGTTCTGTGCCCTGGTGATCTCCTATAATAACCTTTTCCACAACTCCCCCCCACCCCCCACTCCCAACGTGCAGGTGGTTACGGATCCCGGGATGACTTTCCTCACGATGAACACAACATGGGGAATCAGGAGATTGGCATTTGGCCCCTCAAGCCTGCCCATCTTTCATAAAAACATAACATAAGAAATAAGAGCAGGAGTCGGCCATCTGGCCCGTCGAGCCTGCTCCGCCGTCCAATAAGATCATGGCTGATCTGGCCATGGACTCGTCTCCACCTACCTGCCTTTTCCCCATAACCCTTAATTCCCCCTACCATGTAAAAATGTCACCAAAATCATCGTCAATGTCACCATGGCTGATCTGTCCCTTGCCCCATCTCCCCTTCTGTGCCAGTTCCCCGGAGACTTCAATTCCCTGCTCTTTCATAACTTTAACTTTGTCCTCTTTAAATGTCCTCAGGAATCTGGCCTCCACAGTCCTTGGAACTGAGAATTCCAGAGATTCGCCTCCCTCTGTGCGACGTTCCTGCTGAACAGCAGCCCCCCACCCCCCAAACTGTATTGAATGCTCATTCGTGACTGTCCCACCAGTGAAGACCTCTCCACATCTCGTCAAGCCATGGTTCCTCAAACTCACCCTCGCTGACGATGAGGACTCTCTGACGGTGGTGTCTGAAAAGAGGATGCTGTTCAAGTTGCATGCCATCTTGGACAATGTCTCCCATCCACTACATAATGTACTGGGTGGGCACAGGAGTACATTCAGCCAGAGACTCATTCCACCGAGATGCAACACAGAGCGTCATAGGAAGTCATTCCTGCCTGTGGTCATCAAACTTTACAACTCCTCCCTTGGAGGGTCAGACACCCTGAGCCAATAGGCTGGTCCTGGACTTATTTCCTGGCATAATTTACATATTACTATTTAACTATTTATGGTTTTATTACTATTTAATTATTTACGGTGCAACTGTAATGAAAACCAATTTCCCTCGGGATCAATAAGGTATTACTATGACTATGACTATTCTTCTCACAACCAAAGGAGACAAACAGCTTCCTGCCACACGTCCATTCAGTGTTCTACCAACAAGCTAAGACCCTCATTTCTATCTGGTGCTCCTGATGCGGCCTTCTCTACGTTGGTGAGATCCTACATAAATTGGTGAATTGTCGAGCACCTCTGCTCCATCCACCAAAAGCAGAATTTCCCAGTGTCCAACCATTTTAATTCCTGTCACTGTTCTGGT
>NC_092379.1:10906307-10918807 GCF_030028105.1 Mobula birostris
GACCTGGAGGGCTACGTTGGCTGGAGTCAGGGGTTTATGCTTTGGCTCTTGGTAGGGTCAAAGGGTAGAGGCCAGACTAAGATTGGTCCACCAGTCCTCCAGGTTTGGGGGTTCAGCTCAGGGCTAACAACACTCTGGTCAAACAACATCCTTCTACATCTGAGTGCTACAGTATTCCTGAGTCTCCACCCGGGATTTGCCTGACCGACAGTAGTGAAAACTGAGAGGAAGCTACTGACATGACGAAGGAAGCCATGAACACCACCAGAGATGGAGGATCTTCATTGCTGCCCCAATCGCCAGCGGTGTAACAGGCAGCATCTATAACCCACATATCTAAAACCAGGTGAGGTGGTTAGGGAAGAGGGGATGATTTATGAAGGTGGGGGGTGAAAGGAGGAAGAGGTCGATGGCTGAAGAAGGAGGAGCCTGATAGGAGAGGACAGAGGACCATGCCATCTTTAAGACTGGCTACCCCAGCCTGTAAGCTCGGTTGCCATGGCCCTGAACCAGATCTAAGGGTATGTCTGCCTGTCATTCAGTGAGGGGAGGAGCCTGGGGTTAGGAAAAGTCACAATTTCATTTCTAATCTCCAATCATCTCACAGCTCCTGCTGTCCCTCCTCTGTTCCTGGGCATCATCGCCCTATCAGTAGTGACCATCTGAATGACATCATTGTCCCTCCAATTAAATATTAATTAGCCCTATTATTACTATCAGAACATAGAATACAGCACAGAAACAGGCCATTTGGCCCACAATGTTGTCCTGAACCAGCTCAAAAGCAAATGAAAAACACCCAAACACTAATCTCTCCTCCAAATCCCTCCATCTTCCTCACATCCATGTGCCTATCCAAACGTCTCTTGGAAACCTCGAATGTATTTGCCTCTGCCACCAAACCCGCCAGCACATTCCAGGCATCCACCACTCTCTGAGTGAAAAACTTACCCCTCACATCCCCCTTTGAATCTACCCCCTCTCACCTTCAATGTGTGCCCTCTGGTACTAGACATTTCAACTCTGGGAAACAGATACTTCCTGTCCACTCTATCTATGGCTCTCATAAACCTCTATCAGATCTCCTCTCAGCCTCTGGCGCTCCAGAGAAAACACCCCAGAGGTTTATCCAGCCTCTCGCAATGGCACCTGCCCTCAAACCCAGCAGCCTCCTGGTAAACCTCTTCTGCACCCCCTCCAAAGCCTCAACGTCCTTCCTGCAGCAGGGTGACCAGAACTGTGTGCAAAACTCCAGACGGACTGTAGACCATGGTCTCTCTCTTTGGGAGTTTTGCTGTTGCTGGCTTGGTGCGTGGTGGGAGTGCTGATGCTTTCTGCTGGAATAAGTGGGGAGAGGGGGACAGGGGGTGGTTGATGCTGCTTGTGTGTAGGAGGTGTGCTGGGGGGGCTTTGGGGTTCTTACGTTTGGTCTGTCATTCATTCAGTGGGGTTTTCCTTCTGTTTCGTGGATGTCTGTGAAGAATAAGAATTTCAGGTGGGCATGTGGCCAAGTGGTTAAGGCATTGGACTAGTGACCTGAAGGTCGTGAGTTCGAGCCCCAGCCAAGGCAGCGTGTTGTGTCCTTGAGCAAGGCACTTAATCACACATTGCTCTACGATGACACTGGTGCCAAGCTGTATGGGTCCTAATGCCCTTCCCTTGGACAACATCGGTGGCGTGGAGAGGGGAGACTTGCAGCATGGGCAACTGCTGGTCTTCCATACAACCTTGCCCAGGCCTGCGCCCTGGAGAGTGAAGACTTTCCAGGCGCAGATCCATGGTCTCGCAAGACTAATGGATGCCTTTCAAGTGGTCTACTGAATACATTCTCTGATATTAAATGGAACCACTAAATTACTGTCCACAACATTTTAAATATTAATTAGGTTTGTGATACTAACATGTTAATCTGATCACATGATTTAAGTCTTATGCTCAGCTCTTAAATATGAATGAGACCCATGTATTCGGATATTAATTTGACTTTTGTTGTGAATTAGCTGCAAATCTGCCCTGAAGCAGATGGGTGAAATTCAGGAAATGGTGAATAATGTCCACCAGGATGATTTCTGTCTCATTATTTCCAGTCGGGATGGTTGAAGTCAGGAAGAGTCCAAACTTCCCACGGGACTGGACCATGATATCGATGGGAAATATTCCCGGGATGCAGAACGCAGCTGGTCTGCTCTCGTTGACCTGGCGATGGCTTCCTGCAGGAAATCCCCGATGTATTTGTCTTGGCTCTCCGGGAGAGGTAACTTGGTGGCGACGCTTCCACCTGCAGCTCCGAAGTTCGCCGGCTTCTCACAGCGTCTCAAGGTGGTGGCTTCCACCATGAGGGACCCTCAGCATGTAGGACATACCCTCTTCTCATCACTACCGTCGGGGAGGAGCTACAGGACCCTGACTGAAGACCCATGCTCAATGATTCAGAAACATAGAAACATAGAAAATAGGTGCAGGAGTAGGCCATTCGGCCCTTCGAGCCTGCACCGCCATTCAGTATGATCATGGCTGATCATCCAACTCAGAACCCTGTACCTGCCTTCTCTCCATACCCCCGATCCCTTTAGCCACAAGGGCCATATCTAACTCCCTCTTAAATATGGCCAATGAACTAGCCTCAACTGCTTCCTGTGACAGAGAATTCCACAGATTCACCACTCTCTGTGTGTGAAGAAGTTTTTCCTCATCTTGGCTTCCCCTTTATCCTCAGACTGTGACCCCTCATTCTGGACTTCCCCAACATCGGGAACAATCTTCCTGCATCTAGCCTGTCCAATCCCTTTAGAATTTTATATGTTTCAAAAGGGATTGGACAGGCTTCTTTCTCTCCGCCATCAGATTTCTGAGCGGCCCATGAACCCATGAACCATTTTTTTGAATTATCTGTGCTTTTGCCTCGTAACAACGGATCTCAAAGATCAACAAGATCCAGTGCAGGGGACTGCAGCAAATATTACGCTGGCCAATCTGGGAGAAAGCTGTCCACCAGGATCCTTGAAGATCAGCTGGTTGTGAGGCAGCATGGCCAACCCTCCCTGGTCTCTACCCATGAAGACCGAGAGGGGGACAAGTTCGACTGGGCGTCAGTGAGAGTCAAGGCGCAAGCGAACACCCGGCATGCAAGAGAATTCCCAGAAGCCTGGTTTCCCGCAAACAGACGTGTAGACCTCAATCCTATCTGTGAGCCGATGCGGACAGAATTTCATAAGGGATAAAGTTCGCCACAGAGCCAATCAGCAACGAGATTTCCTCCCCACATCGCAAGTTTCCAAGATGACGCCCAGTCAGCTGATTAGCAAAGGCCAAACGTTGGGACGGCAGGCCACAATCAACAGCGCACCGGTGACGTCTCCTTGCGTGACAAAACATCTGCAAGTAAATTGCCAAGACCGGAGAAAAACTCAACCCAGACATCAGATTTCATGCCACATGCCAATGATAATAACCCTGTTTCTGACTCTAATTCTGAGTGATGTGGCTGAGAATGAGAAAAACGGAAGGAGGCTTGGCTATTCGGCCCATTGCACCTGTACTATCATTCATTATGATCACGGTGGACACTTCCCTTGGTTGGCTTCTCTATGCCAAGATGAGGCCCCCTCAGGGTGGAGGAACAACACCTTATATTCCGTCTGGGTAGCCTCCAACCTGTTGGCATCAATATTGAATTCTCCTTCCAGTGAACAAATCCCTCTCCCTCTATTCCCCACTCCGACCTTTCACTTCTCCTCACTTGCCTACCTGCCTATGACCCCTCCTCCTTCCCTTTCTCCTCCTCCACTCTCCCCTCCTATCAGATTCCTCCTTCTCCAGCCCTTGACCTTTCCCACCCACCTGGCTTCACCTATCACCTTCCAGCCAGCCTCCTTCTTCCCCACACCCCCACTGTTTTACTCGGGCATCTTCTCCCTTCCCTCTCAGTCCCAATGAAGGGCCTCGACCCGAAACGTCGGCTGTTTGCTTTTCTTTCCCACAGATGCCGCCTGACCTGCTGAGTTCTGCCGCCATTTTGCGCGCCTTGCTTTGGACTTCCAGCGTCTGCAGCCTTTCTCACGTTCGTGATTTTTCCTGTCTGTTTCCCCGAACCCTCGACTGCCCCCCCTCAGACGAAAGCATCTGCCTACCTTGGGCAAGAATACTCCACGATTCTTTGGAGTAGAGAAGGCGACAGGTTCATAGCACCCTGAGTGAGGGAGACTTAGTCCAGAGGTCCTGGGTTTAGGGTGAATGATGAGATAAAGGGAACTACTTCAGAGGGATCTACATTTTTCCCTCTCCCCCTCTCTGCTTTCCGCAGGGATTGCTCCCTACGCGACTCCCTTGTCCATTCGTACCCCCCATCCCTCCCCACTGATCTCCCTCCTGGCACTTATCCTTGTAAGCGGAACAAGTGCTACACATGCCCTTACACTTTCTCCCTCACCACCATTCAGGGCCCCAAACAGTCCTTCCAGGTGAGGCAACACTTCACCTGTGAGTCGGTTGGGGCGATATACTGCGTCCGGTGCTCCCAATGTGGCCTTTTATATATTGGCGAGCCCTGACGCAGACTGGGAGATCGGTTTACTGAACACCTACGCTCTGTCCGCCAGAGAAAGCAGGATCTCCCAGTGGCCACACATTTTAATTCCACATCCCATTCCCATTCTGACATGTCTATCCATGGCCTCCTCTACTGTAAAGATAAAGCCACATCAGGTTGGAGGAACAACACCTTATATTCCATCTGGGTAGCCTCCAACCTGATGGCATGAACACTGACTTCTCTAACTTCTGCTAATGCCCCACCTCCCCCTCGTACCCCATCCGTTATTTATTTATATACACACATTCTTTCTCTCTCTCCCCTTTTTCTCCCTCTGTCCCTCTGACTATACCCCTTGCCCATCCTCTGGATTTTTCCCCCCTCTCCCTTTTCCTTCTCCCTGGGCCTCCTGTCCCATGATCCTCTCATATCCCTTTTGCCAATCACCTGTCCAGCTCTTGGCTCCATGCCTCCCCCTCCTGTCTTCTCCTATCATTTTGGATCTCCCCCTCCCCCTCCCACTTTCAAATCTCTTACTCACTCTTCCTTCAGTTAGTCCTGATGAAGGGTCTCGGCCTGAAACGTCGACTGTACCTCTTCCTAGAGATGCTGCCCGGCCTGCTGCGTTCACCAGCAACTTTGATGTGTGTTGCTCCAGAGGGAGTGTTGAATGAGCTGCTAGCAGAAATGGTAGACGCAGGCTCGGTTGGATAGGTACACAAATGGGAAGCAGATGGATGGCTATGGTCCAGCTGTGGGTCTAGGCGGAATAACATTTTGGCACACACTAGATGGGCCAAAGGGCCTGATTTAGTGCTCTATGATATTTTCACTAGTCCTTGACTCTGCTCCTCCTGCCGTAGCAACTCTCAAGTTCCTGGGCGAGCAATTTCAAGGTCCTGGGTGTCAACATCTCTGACAATCAATCTGGGGCCCAACATATCGATGCAGCTGACAAAGGCAAGACAGCGGCTGTATTTCATCAGGAGCTTGAGGAGATTTGGTTTGTCACCAAAGACACTCGCAAATCTCTACAGATGTACCGTGGAAAGCATTCTGACTGGCTGCATCACCGTCTGGTATGGGGGCGGGTGGCTACATCACAGGACCGAGAGAAGCTGCAGAGAGTTGTGAACTCAGTCAGCTCCATCGTGAGCACCAGCCTCCAGAGTATCCAGGACATCTTCAGGGAGCGGTGCCTGGAAATAGCGGCATCCATCATTTAGGACCCCCATCAGCCAGGACATGCCCTCTTCTCATTGCTACCATCAGGAGTGAGGTACAGCGGGCTGAAGACACACACTCAGCGATTCAGGAACAGCTTCTTCCCCTCTGCTGTCCGATTTCTGAATGACATTGAACCCATGAACACTACCTCTCGACTTTTTTATTCTTTTTGCCCTACTCATTTAATGCAACTAGATATACTTCCCACCATAATTTACAGTTTTTATTAGAGTATTGCAATGTACTGCTGCCCCAAAACAACAAATTTCCATCTCCGACCCCACTTCTTCAGCAAGGACTCTCCCACCCCCACCGATGACCCCTTCTCCCGTCTTCAACCCTCCTCCTCTTCATGGACACCCCGCTCTGGTCTTCTGCCTGCTCTGGATCTCTTTATCGCTAACTGCCGATGGGACATCAACCGTCTCGACTTCACCGCACCTTGTCCCCATTCCAACCTCACTCCTTCCGAGCGCTCTGCTCTCCACTCCCTCCACACTAATCCTAACCTTATTATTAAACCCGCCGATAAGGGGGGTGCTGTTGTAGTCTGGCGTACTGACCTCTACCTTGCCGAGGCACAGCGACAACTCGCGGATAGCTCCTCTTATTTACCCCTCAAATCGTGACCCCACTAAGGAGCACCAGGTCATTGTCTCCCACACCATCACCGACTTTATCCGCTCAGGGGATCTCCCATCCACTGCTACCAACCTTATAGTTCCCACACCTCGCACTTCCCGTTTCTACCTCCTACCCAAGATCCACAAACCTGCCTGTCCTGGCCGACCTATTGTCTCAGCTTGCTCCTGCCCCACCGAACTCGTTTCTGCATACCTCGACACGGTTTTATCACCCCTTGTTCAATCCCTTCCGACCTATGTTCGTGACACTTCTCACGCTCTTAAACTTTTCGATGATTTTAAATTCCCTGGCCCTCACCGCTTTATTTTCACCATGGATGTCCAGTCCTTATATACTTCCATCCCCCATCAGGAAGGTCTCAAAGCTCTACGCTTCTTTTTGGATTCCAGACCTAATCAGTTCCCCTCTACCACCACTCTGCTCCGTCTAGCGGAATTAGTCCTTATTCTTAATAATTTCTCTTTTGGCTCCTCTCACTTCCTCCAAACTAAAGGTGTAGCTATGGGCACCCGTATGGGTCCCAGCTATGCCTGCCTTTTTGTTGGCTTTGTGGAACAATCTATGTTCCATGCCTATTCTGGTATCTGTCCCCCACTTTTCCTTCGCTACATCGACGACTGCATTGGCGCTGCTTCCTGCACGCATGCTGAGCTCGTTGACTTCATTAACTTTGCCTCCAACTTTCACCCTGCCCTCAAGTTTACCTGGTCCATTTCCGACACCTCCCTCCCCTTTCTTGATCTTTCTGTCTCTGTCTCTGGAGACAGCTTATCCACTGATGTCTACTATAAGCCTACTGACTCTCACAGCTATCTGGACGATTCCTCTTCTCACCCTGTCTCTTGCAAAAATGCCATCCCCTTCTCGCAATTCCTCTGTCTCCGCCGCATCTGCTCTCAGGATAAGGCTTTTCATTCCAGGACGAGGGCGATGTCCTCCTTTTTTAAAGAAAGGGGCTTCCCTTCCGCCACCATCAACTCTGCTCTTAAACGCATCTCCCCCATTTCACACACATCTGCTCTCACTCCATCCTCCCGCCACCCCACTAGGAATAGGGTTCCCCTGGTCCTCACCTACAATCCCACCAGCCTCCGGGTCCAACATATAATTCGCCAAAACTTCCGCCACCTCCAACGGGATCCCACCACTAAGCACATCCTTCCCTCCCCCACCCCCTGATTTCCGCAGGGATCACTCCCTACGCGACTCCCTTGTCCATTTGTCCCTCCCATCCCTTCCCACTGATCTTCCTCCTGGCACTTATCCTTGTAAGCAGAACAAGTGCTACACATGCCCTTACACTTCCTCCCTCACCACCATCCAGGGCCCCAGACAGTCTTTCCAGGTGAGGCAACACTTCACCTGAGTCAGCTGGGGTGATATACTGCGTCCGGTGCTCCCGATGTGGCCTTTTATATATTGGCGAGACCCGACGCAGACTGGGAGATCATTTCATTGAAAACCTACGCTCTGTCTGCCAGAGAAAGCAGGATCTCCCAGTGGCCACACATTTTAATTCCACGTCCCATTCCCATGCTGACATGTCTACCCACGGCCTCCTCTACTGTAAAGATGAAGCCACACTCAGGTTGGAGGAACAACACCTTATATTCCGTCTGGGTAGCCTCCAACCTTATGGCATGAATATTGACTTCTCAAACTTCTGTTAATGCCCCTCCTCCCCTTTGTACCCCATCCATTATTTATTTGTTTATCCCCCCCCTTTTTTTCCCTCTCTCTTTTTTCTCTCTCTGTCCCTCTCGCTATAACTCCTTGCCTGCTCTCTATCTTCCTCTGGTGCTCCCTTCCCCTTTTTCTTCTCCCTGGGCCTCCTGTCCCATGATCCTCTCGTATCCCTTTTGCCAATCACCTGTCCAGCTCTTGGCTCCATCCCTCCCCCTCCTGTCTTCTCCTATCATTTCGGATCTCCCCCTCCCCCTCCCACTTTCAAATCTCTTACTCGCTCTTCCTTCAGTTAGTCCTGACGAAGGGTCTCGGCCCGAAACGTCGACTGTACCTCTTCCTATAGATGCTGCCTGGCCTGCTGCGTTGCACCAGCACTTTGTGTGTGTTGCAACAAATTTCATGATGGGATGTTTCCCATGGTGGGAGAGTCTCAGACCAGAGGACACAGCCTCAGAATAGAGTTCCTTTTAGACCGGAGATGAGGAGGAATTTCTTTAGCCAGAGAGTGGTGAATCTGTGGAATTTGTTGCCACAGGCAGCTGTGGAGCCCAAGTCCATATGTATATCTAAGGCTGCGGTTGACAGATTCTTGATTGGTCAGGGCATGAAGGGATACGGGGAGAAGGCAGGAGATTGGGGCTGAGAGGGAATTGGATGAAATGACGGAGCAGACTCGATGGGCTAAATGGCCTAATTCTGCTCCTGTATCTTATGGTCTCATCTGCCGGTGATACTAAACCTGATTTTGATTCTGGATAGGGGACTCATCATTTTAAATACTTTTTCCACATCTCCCCTCAACCTCGTCAAATGAAACAGTCCCGGCCTCCTTCATCTGTCCGGTGTAAAAGTATAAAATCATCCTCCTTTTACAGTCTGCTCACCCCTGCCCTCCCAGGCCCAGCTGACCAAGCAGAGATCCCCCAGCATATTGTGGCACCAGCTTCTGGCAGGCAGATCAAGGCACAGACATTCCAGAGAGCTTTGCAAAATTCACTCATTTAATCACAAATGCGGCTCTGCACATTCGAAATATTCAAAACACGGAAGGGCGGAGGGTGTGAGAGCTGCACTCATGACCCAGCAATACCGCTGTTGATAGTCCCGAACCCAGCACATCCACGGAGACCAGAGCACGGCTGCCCAGCGGTCAAGGAGCCGGTGGGGGGACAGTCTGTCATTTCATTGTGAAACAGTATTTTATGATTCAGTGACAGAGAAAAAAAGGAAACTCAGACCCCGAGATGCATATTTGTATGTCGCTGTGGGACTTCCCCTTCAGCGTTAGTTATGCTTTGTACATGACAGAAAATACACGTCTTTGGGCAGCCTATTACATTTGTTGCTGATATAGTTTTTCTCTGCCACGCACACACAATGCTGGAGGAACTCAGCAGGTCTACGGAGATGAATAACAGCCGACGTTTCGGGCCGAGACCCCTCACCTGATAACGTTTATTTATTATTTTATTTCGAGATACGGGCCCGCCTGGCGCAACGGGCCACCCCCCGATTTAACCCGAGCCTTACATTGTTATCGTTTGCACATTAGTTGTTTGAGCATCCTGCTGAATGTAGTCTATTGCGGGTTTTGGATTTACTGTGGATGCCCACAAGAAAATGAATCTATGCTGACCTATATGTACTTTGAACTCTTGATGCAACAGGGATGCCAAATCATTGTTTGAAGCAGAGGCTGTCCTGAGAGAAATGCGTCCGTGAGTGAAGGATACTCCATCGAATTTACTCACGTAAAAACAACTTATAATTTACAGCAGTGCAGGCTCCGGGACAGACTTAAGCAAGTATTGGAGGTTGGACAATACTTGCTTAAGCCTGAAAAAAAAATAAGCAATAAGTATCAAGAACAGTGGTCAATATGTAGAATTCGTTGTCACAGGTGGTTGTGGAGGACAAGTCTTTATTTATATTTAAGGCAGAGGTTGATAGATTCTTGATTGGTCAGGGCATGAAGGCAGGAGATTGGGGCCGAGAGGGAAAATGGATCAGCCGTGAGGAAATGGTGGAGTAGACTTGATGGGCCAAATGGCCTGATTCTGCTCCTATATCTTATGGTCTTATCGTGTTGGCACGTGGCCAAGTGGTTAAGGTGTTCGTCTAGAGACCTGAAGGTCGGGAGTTCGAGCCCCAGCCGAGGCAACATGTTGTGTCCTTGAGCAAGGCACTTAAGCACACATTGCTCTGCGACGACACCGGTGCCAAGCTGTATGGGCCCTAATGCCCTTCCCTTGGACAACATCGGTGTCGTGGAGAGGGGAGACTTGCAGCATGGGCAACTGCCGGTCTTCCATACAACCTTACCCAGGCCTGCACCCTGGAAACCTTCCGAGGCACAAAACCATGGTCTCACGAGACTAACGGATGCCTAAAGAAAAGAAAGATGGTCTTATCATGGGAAAGTTTACAGTGACCAATTAACCTGCCAACTGGTTGGCCTTTGGACCGTGGGAGGAAACCGGAGCACCCGGAGGAAACCCACGCGGTCACGGGGAGAAAACGTACTAGCTCCTCAGGACCCGCGCTGGGGCTGAACTTCGAACTCCGAACTCCGGCACCCCCAGCTATGTTACCGTGGCGCCCCAGATGGCGACTCTCCATAGATGACGGCTGATCTCCTCCTGCCAAGCGGCCAGAGGACAACCAATTGCCGGGGGGGTGGGGGGGTCACTTTGCCCTGTTTCTGGTCCTGGGTGACCGACGCAACTTCGCCCTGGAATCAGGATCTGGGCGTTTACCGTCGGGAAGGACAGTGAAGGTAACATTTTAAGATGGATTTAAGCTGGAGGATTTTGTTACAGAAGGAAGCTATTCAGCCCGCTAAGTCTATATCAGAGTCATCCTATCACCTGGCTATTTGTGTCCCTGTAACCTCTCCTCACAGACCCGTTAACTCCGCTCCGATTCCCCTGCCATCCACTTGCGTTCAGGGTCATTTCCGGCACACCTGAGGAAGACCAGTGGTGGCAGGGAAAACATGCAAACTCTGCGCGGGCAGCGCCCGGGGCCAGGATCGAACCTGGGTCATTGGAGCTGCCAGGCAGCGGGCCCTGCTGGTTTTCTGGCTTCCCTGGCTGTCACCGCGCTCCCTCCCACCGGGCCGCTGCGGAGAACTCCGTGGCCCCCGCACCACCCCCCCCCAGGCCTTGCTCCGTTAAACCCCCGGATGGGCTGCTGGCTGTTGCCGGCGCGTCAAGGCTGGTGGGGCGGAGGCAGGAGGCAAGAAGCAGAACCGTCCTGCCTCCTCGGGGACGAGCCCCGAGTTCAGAGGTGTGGTCAGAATGAGGATTATGAGGTCAGGCTGGAACCTTCCGGAACCCCCTGATGGTTGTCTGGCAGATCTGACCTTTCAGATTGCTAAACCCTTCACCGGGCCTACAACCTACACCAGGACCACCGGACATCCGCTTAGTCACCCCGCTTAGTGGGGTGGGGAGGAAAGGGGGGGAGAGACGGAGGGAGAGCGGGAGGAGAGGGGGAGGGGGAGGGAGAGGGAGAGGCAACACAGTGAGGCACAGCAGCACACTCAGAGAGCGACACTGTCCCATTCTAGGCCCTTCGGCCCGTCCCCATCATACTCATTCTGACCATCAACCACCCATTTAAACATGAGGGGTACTGGACAGTGTTAATAGGCCTGCCACCCACACCTCTTTGGGATACATGAGAGAAACTGAGGCACCCAGGGGGAAACCCCACATGGTCACAGGGAGAACGTGCGAACTCCACACAGACAGTGCTAGAGATCAGATTCGAACCCGTGTCTCTGGAGATGTGAGACCGTAGCCCTACCAGCCCTCAGATTCATGGAGTTATATGGTGCAGAAACAGGCCCTTCAGCCCAACTCATCCATACTAACCAAGATGTCTCTCCACACTAAACCCATTCTCATGCATTAGGCCCAGATCTCCCTTCGTTGTTCCTGCCCAAGTTGTAGCCGCCTCAGCCGCCACCTCCCTCTGTGTGAAATATCAAATCTCTTTTACATCATTCACCATAAACCCAAGCCCTCTAGTGTTAGACTCTCCCTATTCTGAGAAAGTGACTGTGTCCATTGTTATCATGGGTAAAGAACCTCATTTCCCAGCAGGCAATGCGAGGAGTTCACCCACAACCAGAAGTTACCATGATGACCAGGTCACTTACGCACTCAGTATTGAGCAGCGACTGCTTAATAAAATGTTCCAACATAAACCCATGCCAAGTTTGTCTTTATTAAGAACAAACATAACACCCATAATTTTATTAACCATTATAATGTCACATATCAGCTTCCACCACTTCATGGAAAACGTTCCCAGATCTATCCGGTCTCTCTTTAAAACTCGCTCCGGTCCTGGCGAAGTCCTCGTGAATCTTTCTCGCACCCTTTCCAGCCTAATCACTCCCCTT